>NW_015114634.1:117793-118436 GCF_001443285.1 Poecilia latipinna
GGTGACTTGTATGTTGAATCAACGTTAGGGTTTCAACCATTACTGACATTATATCAATGGTGATTCAACCATCATATGTATGTCAACTTACATGCCTATTTGTGTTGATTCTACATTGAATCAATGTTGATTCAACACACATTTGACTGTGGATGTACATGCAGATTTGGGTTGATTTTATATTGAATGAAAGCTAGGGATTTATGTACATTTTTAGGTCTGATAGGTCTACATCATAACATGCCACTAAAAGTTTCTTCACTGGTGTTAAACACTGTATTATTGGCAGATGATGGGTAAACTGTGTACAAAAGGTTAAAAATGACAACATGGGTTTGATTTAACATTTTATTTAAAAAAAAGAGGGACAGATCTTTAAACATATTTGATTCCTTTTTGACTGTCAAAACAACAGTATGTTGTCCACAGAAGAACAGAGTCCATGAAGTTAAGCTTTGTACTGTATGAAGTAGGGAAACAGTACAAGTTGTGGTAACCCCAGTTTGACTCTGGTTGGCGTCACTTTGATTCCTTGTGATGTCTTCCTCTCATTCTGGCGCATAATGAAGCCACTTCTTGACAATTTTGCTGCAGTCCTCAAGAGTCAGCTTTCGGTCAAACTGCAGAGCAGCAGCTGAAAAAA
>NW_015114635.1:0-2475 GCF_001443285.1 Poecilia latipinna
AGGGTAAACCCCACAGGATGCGATAAAAGGGCCAAGACAACCCAAATTGGGCATATTCAGGATTTAGCGGGAACGTTTCCGCACCTTACAGAACAAATGTGCTTTAGTGGGTCGTTTACAACCCATCAAATATGGAGCAGCAGCACAATTTCTTTGGGATTATGCTTTATTCTATTTTTATGCTAAAATTATTAAACCAAAATTATTTCTTTGTAGCTCTTCAAGGAGGAAAAATTTCTTGTCGCAATTTACAACAGCAGCAGCAGCAGCAAATGTTTGTAAGTTACATTTAATTTTACTTTTAAGATTTTTAAGTCAAGTATAATTCAAAATTTAAACCTGATAAAATGATGAAAAATCCTACTTAAATTAATGGTTTTAATATACCATTGTCAATCTAAACTTAATATTTAACCATTAAAATTCCTGTTTTAGTCCCTAGCCTCCTGAAATATACCCTTCTGAAGTCCGTCATGGCGCCTCGAATGATTCAGTGATGCAGTTGCAAAGGGTTAATAGTTTGAGTCATGCAGAACTGATCTGACCGTTTCCATAGCAACGATCAGAAGCAAGACATTCCCCCAGAACTACAGACTCATTGTAGCTATGACCTCATCTATGACATAGATCAAAGAACATCTGAGGTTATGAATGCTTGGATCTCAAAACAGGAGGTTATATCCAAGCATCTCTTTGACTCGTAGCCCTGTGTTTTTGGACAATTTTACCTATGGAACAGGTCGTAGCCACCGTGTTTTTCCCCCTGACTTTCAGTGCTGGATATTTAATCACCACAGGGGTAAGGAAGATTTTTAATAAGATCCTTCCTGGGGTTACGTTTGACATTAGTAGTCATAAGGATGAGTCTATGGAGTACGACGAGTTCGACGCCTATCTTTTCAACCCTTCCCCGACTGTGACACAAACTTCCCAGAAAAGCCAAAAGTCACAGCAAACTTCCCCGGCTGGGGAAGTTAGCGGTGAAAAGGATGGCGTTGAGTCTAAAAGCTCAACCTCTGCAGTGACAAAAGCGGCATTGGAAGATCGGGCCCTAGAACAAACGTCCCCGGCTGAGGACGTTTGCTCTGGAAAGAGGAGGCCCGATTATCAAACATTAACATCTGTGCTGCAGAAAAGGGCAAAGGAAGAGGATATTTACGGTGTTAGAGCTCTGAACAAGTCAAAATATGCCGCTTGCAGTACTTGTGAGTACAGGGCTAAATATCATCCCAAACATCAAGATAAAAATTATTGTTGTTCGTTATCTTGACTTGATAACTCAAGCGAGATTTAGTCCACTCAATTTCGTCGTCCCCCCCATGTTAAATGTGAGGTGAAGCCACAGTTCTCGGGACATTTCCAAAGAAAGTCCCGAGACATTCTTTGAGATAAATTGCCTCTATCTCCACATTTATGAATGTTGGAATGACATTTATTTAGTAAACTTGGGGAAACATATGTTCTCATCAACCAATTGTATTGGATTAACTTAGATTGAGTATTGATAGATTGTGTCTGTGCCTTCAGACAGGCCCTCTGCCATTCCTCGACTGATATATTACATTTTAGATCTTCAGACTATGCCTTTCTTTTGGGTTCTGAGGATGTCTGAGAGCGGGCAGTTGTAGAGCTGTTGCCTTGCAGCAAGAAGGTTCTGTGTTTGATTCCCAGTCCCGGGCTTTCTGCAAGGAGTTTGCATGTTCTCCCTGTGCATGCGTGGGTTTTCTCCGGGTACTCCGGTTTCCTCCCACAGTCCAAAAACATGACAGTAAGGTTAATTGGCCTCTCCAAATTGTCCCTAGGTGTGAGTGTTTGTTTGTCCTGTGTGTCTCTGTGTGGCCCTGCGACAGACTGGCGACCTGTCCAGGGTGAACCTCGCCTCTCGCCTGGAACGATAGCTGGAGATAGGCACCAGCAACCCTCCTGGCCCCTCTAAGGGACAAGGGTGTAAAGAAAATGGATGGATGTCTGCGAGCTCTCTTTGATGCTATTATCGAAGTGTGATATTAGGCACATCTTCAAATGATAATTCATTGCCAATTTTTCTACAGAAGTAAGAGTAGGTAATGTTAGAGATTTTTGAATACTCAAGACAAAACTTCTAATTTGTAGAAATTAAAAAAATATATATATTTGGGATGTTGAATTTCTGTTTCAAATCTTCAATGCTGATCCCAATCCCTTTATCAAATAAGTCTGCGATTTTGCATAAGCCTTTAACATGTCATGTTTTAAAACCCTTATCTTTCCTGCCTGGTTCAAATGACATATTGCCCCAGATCGGGGAAAATTGGGATAATATTGGTTTTTCATTTTTGAATTTATGTACATCGTACCATACTCGGACAGTGTTTTTAACAAATGAGTTTGAAGTGTTTTTTAGTAACTCTTTGTATTTCCTTGAGTATAGATATAAGTTTAGGGACAAGGGAGTGGTGTTTATATTTTCTATATTTACCCACAACAGAACAGTTG
>NW_015114635.1:6134-8128 GCF_001443285.1 Poecilia latipinna
CGATAGCTGGAGATAGGCACCAGCAACCCTCCTGGCCCCTCTAAGGGACAAGGGTGTAAAGAAAATGGATGGATTTCTGGGAGCTCTCTTTGATGCTATTATAGAAGTGTGATATTAGGCACATCTTTAAATGATAATTCGTTGCCAATTTTTCTGTAGAAGTAAGATTAGGTAAGATTAGATGTTGAATTTCTGTTTCAAATCTTCAAAGCTGATCACAATCCCTTTATCAAGTAAGTCTGCGATTTTGCATAAGCCTTTAACATGTCATGTTTTAAAACCCATATCTTTCCTGCCTGGTTCAAATGACATATTGCCCCAGATCGGGGAAAATTGGGATAATATTGGTTTTTCATTTTTGAATTTATGTACATCGTACCATACTCGGATAGTGTTTTTAACAAATGGGTTTGAAGTGTTTTTTAGTAACTCTTTGTATTTCCTTGAGTATAGATATAAGTTTAGGGGCAAGGGAGTGGTGTTTATATTTTCTATATTTACCCACAACAGAACAGTTGGTGAAAACCAGCAGGATGCATTAAGAGCTGAGTTTAGTCTGTTGTTCCAAATGAAGTTAAGGTTTATTTTTAATTTTAGTTTTAAAAAAAACCGTCAGGAGGATTAAGGGGTATAGCCTGCAAAAGATATAGGAATTTAGGAAGTACATTCATTTTAAGTATATTTATACGGCCAATCATAGATATAGGTAAGGTAGACCATCTATCAAGTGATTCCATTATTTAATTAATCACTGGTGTGTAGTTAGTACGAACCAGGTCATCTATTTTTGGAGTAATTTTAATGGCCAAGTAATTAAGGCTGTCTTTTGCCCCTTGAAATGCAGTGTGAATTGGCGGATTGCGTCTTTCAGCCTGATTTAAAAATAGGATGGCGGATTTAGCTTTAAGTTTATAACTGGAAATATAACCAAACTCATTGATAGTTTTAAGTAGTTGAGGGATTGAGCACTTCAGATTAGACATTAAAATAATGTCATCTGCAAATAGTCCAGTTTTAGATTCAATGCTTTTTATTCTGACACCCTGTTTTGATTGTTCCTTATGGCAAAAGCCAATGGTTCAATTGCCAGAACAAAGAGGAGGGGTGAGAGGGGACACCCTTGACGTGTTCCCCCAGCTAGATTAAATGAATCAGATATAATATTATTCGTTATAACTGAGGTTGTGGGTTTATTATGAATTATTTTAATCCAGGTTATGAAATAACTACCCAAGCCAAATTGAGATAAAACATTGTATAGATAATTATGTTCCACTCTATCGAATGCTTTTTCTGCATCAAGTGAAAGTAAAGCTGTATCGGGATGTTCATATTTAGCATAGATTATATTCAGCACACGACGGATACCATGGTGGGCTTGCCGCCCCTTTATAAATCCGTTCTGATCAGGTTCAGAAACAGATGATAAAAATTTCTCAAGCCGAAATGCTAGTACTTTAGATATTATTTTGGCGTCAGAATTTATAAGAGAGATTGGTCGAAAAGATTCGCATCTGGTGGGAGGTTTTCCAGGTTTGGGTAGTACGTTATGATTGCATTTCGTTGAGAAGGAGGTAATTCTTTAAGGGTATAACTTTCTGCAAGCATATTATAGAGGGGCTGTAGTAGTTTGTTTTTAAATATTTTATAAAGGTCCACAGGGATCGATCCCTTCCGGACCGGGTGTTTTTCCTGATTTTAATTTATTGCATTTGAAAGTTCATAGATATCAGGATATCCAGCTCTGATTTAACTGTTTCACTAAGTGTGGGGATATTTATAGAGTTAAAAAATGAATCAAGTGATATTTGTGATATGTGTCCTTTAGATGCATATAATTTTGAGTAATAATCTTTATAGGGTTAGGGTATAATTGGGTACAGGGGCGGATCAAGAAAAATATTTATGGGGTGGCAAGAGGGTGGCAGGGACTTTTTCAGGGGTGGCAGTATATATATATATATATATATATATATATATATATATATATATAT
>NW_015114635.1:11395-16771 GCF_001443285.1 Poecilia latipinna
GGAATTGTCATCAGTGTCACTTTTTTGGAACCACTGATTTCCACTTTGCTTAAATCAGGGGCGGATCTAGAAAAATATTTATGGGGTGGCAAGAGGGTGGCAGGGACTTTTTCAGGGGTGGCAGTAAATATATGTATATATATATATATATATATATATATATATATGTTTTTAATATTTCGTATTAAAAACAATACAAAATATTGTTTTTAACTTGCATTGTTTCAAAATGAGCTTCATGTAGCACCGAGGCTTAAATACAATTTCTTAATGTAGTATAGTTAATTATTTTCCCACACAAAAAAGTAGCAAAAACACTAAAACAGAACATCCAGTCTGTTACATTATGTTGTCAGACTTAATGTCTATATTGTGATTATTAATAAGTTTTCGCCTGAACACCGCGGTGGTTGATTAGCTGATTTAAACAGCTGCTCTACTGATGACTTGGTGGCGGGTTGTTTAGTGCTAACGGAACCAAAACACACCGAACTGCGCAGCACATCCTAAGGTTATCAGTCAGTAGCAGGCTAACAACAGTTAGGCTAGTATAACTGACCCACTGCCCACTTGTTCAATGTTTTCTTTAAATTAAAACGTTTTTCTCACCAAATCTGAAACCCTTATTACCATTATCTATGGTTGAACTAACTGCTAAACATTACATACGTTGTTCTGATTCTTTGCGTGATTGTAGTATTTTCCTGACCACAGATATTCCTGACTCAATGGACAGCAATGGCGCAAGTGTGACTTACGATAAATCACTAATGTCCAGTCTAATAATATATATATCAATGCTGCTGCCTCCTCTGTCCTTCTCTCGCACTTCCCGCTACTTAGCAGTGGGTGTCAGGTTACATTGTGTTGCATTCGATGTTGTCAGAAAAAAGAGTTTCATGCGCTTAATGTCTGATTTGCCATAACTATTTATTGAATTCATTGTCGCTAGCTGGGGTGGCAACAGGGGTGGCGAGGCTCTCCTTACGGGTGGCAACTGCCACCCCATGCCACCCCAGTAGATCCGCCCCTGAGTGGGTAATTGTACCGTCAATGTGGCCCGTAGAGGGTGGCCAATATGCTGAAGTGGCCCTCGGTGAAATTGAGTTTGACACCCCTGACCTACATGAAGAAGCCTTATCTGATGGTTCACCCCTTTGACCTCCCCGGTTGGTTCCCCGGACCGCAACAAAATTTTCAAGTCTTCACTGGTCCGTGGTAATAAAATGGTTGGGGACCACTGACCTAGTTGAATGGACATCATGTGACTTACTGTGCACATGTGCTGTTGCTTTACATTGAGTCAGGAATACCGGTGGTTGGTGAAATGACACAATCAAGCAAAGAATCTGAGAAGAATACACAAAGTTTTGATATTAATTGTCAACACTACAATAGCAAGACAACAAGGTCCAAGGGGATCACATTTCACAGGTCAGTAAAAAAGCTTTAATTAAAAAACATACAGAAAGTGGAGAGTAGGTTAGTTTTGCTGGCTTAACTTTTATCACCTTAACATGTTCTCTTGCTGCACAGTTCAGAGTATTTCGGTTGAATTAACACAAAAACAAGGCGACCCACATACATTTTCTGACAGACAATCAGAAGTGCAGGTGTTTAAGATGGCTAATCAACCACCGCAAGTGTTCACTTCCTAATGATTGCAAAATGAAAATTCAAAAACATAAATCTGCAACAGACATGCTTGTGTCTGGGTGTGGCCAAGCCTCAAATCTGACCATTCGCCATCAAACATTAAGATGGAATAACTTCCACACATCAGCTCCCAGCTGCCTGAGGCTTTAGGTCTTTCATGACTGACCAGGACTGATCATATTCACGTAGTCAATTAGAGACATCACAAACGTGCTTCAAAATGCTCAGTAGCTATGTTTCAATCAGTGATACACTCAAGCGTAACTTCTAGGTGGGAATAAATGTGTGGGGCTTTAATTATTAACATTTCACCAGTTATTATATTGTGCTATGATGCTATGATTTTTTTTTTTTTTAAAAAAGCATTTTGAATTTTTTTCTACTTAAATTTTTATTGTTTATGTAACTTGAAGTTTTCAGAATATATTTAAATTGACTTTAAATATCAATATATTGAAATATATAAGAAAAGTGCATGATATTTCCGTTCTCTTTTTTCCACATTACTACACATGTGTTGCTCATGAAGCCACTGACAAATAGCACACCCATCATGTCACTGTCAAACCTTTTGTAATCTGCCTTTGCCAGGCTCTCTCTCGTTTTCTTTGCTCAGATAAACTGTAGTGGATCTGCAAATTGTGCCTCGGATCTGTACTACAGTTGCATCAAATACGTTTATGATTAAACCCGGTAATACTTGTTTGTTACTGCCTCTGTCTGTCTCTATCATTAGTTAATCAATGTGGCCTCTTGTTTTTTTTTTTTTTTTTTTTGGAGCCTTGCACAAGCAGAAAGCTGTTGTTTGTTTTGCAGTGACTGCTGAAGGCACTTCGACTGTGAAACGTGATATAATAAGGCGTTCACGCTTCGCATACCGGACATAGTAACAGTGTGCCTGCTGAGGGTTTTTCATTATTAGTATTGATCGGTTGTCATTGTTGCAATAAAACACAATTATGTTCAGAATATCTGGTTTATTGCTCTCATTCCTAATCAAATAGCTTTAGATCTTTTGCTAGTCAAGCTACAACTCACATATTTGTGTGTGTGTGTGTGGGGGGGGGGGTTAGTGCCAAATGCTAAATGATCATCAGTGTCCCAAGGAAAAGTATAGCTTTCCTTGAGTAAACGGTAAAACAGAGCTGTCTTTACTAGTCCTAGGACACTTGCAGCTTTGTCACTGACACTCACAGATTCTATTTTCACTTTCTGTCTTTCTTAGGTGTTTACATGGAAATACTGACATTTTGGACAAAACTGTTCCCGCTGAAAGTAAACATCAAAATGTGTCAAAATGAGTGAAAAGCTTTGCATCGAAAGAAGCATGTCACTAAAGCAGCAGAGAAACAGCCAAGTGTGGAAACTGGGGCAGAACGTATTGAGTCTCAGAACTTTAAGCTCTGATATAATAATAATTAAAAAAAAGCTTTCAAATGACTTGGTTTGTTTTGCTGTTTTTTCTCTGTGAAATTAGTGTGTGATGATAGAGTCATCCAATTACTGAAGAAGTTTACACCCAGGGTACCCAGAGTGTATTTTAATGAACTGAGCTAATAATAAATACCACTGGCTGCTTGGGTGCAACCTCTCAGTTGACCGTTATGGGATGCAGGCTCAAAATGCAAATTAATTTACAGCGGCTTCAAACGAAGCTGTGAAAAAGCCCTCTGGTGTTGTGGATTGGTACGCTTTTAAAGCTCTTCAACCCTCTGCGGGGCTATATCTGAGTAGTTTGTCTTTGCCAAGAAGCTGGTCACGGCTGTGAGTGGGGTTGGCCCTTTTGGGGACAGATAATCGCCCCCTCTGGTATCATGCCTTATGCAGCTTGAGACCTTCTGTGGATAATACCGGTCCCTCTGCTCCACACGGATGTACTCTCTACACTTTTTTGGCTGCTAGTGGCAAAGATGCTTGCTTAAACAGAAACTTTCAGATTTGTGGCTCTCTGGCCATAACATCCCACTGTCCCCCTCCGTCTGCTGACTTGGTAACTAAGAAGAACTGAAGATAAACTCCAAACTGACCAAAACCCTGCTGTTGTGGTCCTGACTATCGCCAAGAAAACAATGCTACTTAGCTGGAAAAATGGGGGGAAAAAAAATAAAAAATCAGTACTTCACAATAGCTAGATCTACTCAAACATCAGATATATCAATAATAAGCAACAGATAAACATTCGATTGAATATTTCAGTATATACTCCATATTTCTGAATGCTATTTTATTGCTAGTGAATTAGTACCACTGTGGAAGCAAGGCCTAGGGGAATGCAGGAGAAATGAGACGGCATAATGCTGGCTGCCTGAAGAGAAGATGTCCATGAACCCGCGTGTGAGGAGGTGCTGAAACTGACACCTGATGAGTTCAATATTTTCCAAGGTTTCCCAATGGGGGGCTAAATGTGTCGGATCAGACTAGAAGGTGAAGACAGAGAAGTCAGCGACATGTCCTTGTAGTCTGCCTTTACTCAGTCAGTTTTAATGAGAAAGACTCATGAAGGGTCCAACAATGAAAGGATTATCAACCCGGGGAATCATAAAGTGCTCGGCAGAATCAATGTGCTGTTTGAATTCTAATGTTAAAATACAGCTACTGTAAAAGCATGAAAAGACAATGATGTGACTAAAAAATATGGCTTAGTACGTAGGCGTCTCTGAACACAACACTTTACAGAGCCATGAAAAAGCATTCACCCTCTTACAAATTTATTACAGTTTCGCTTTTGTTGTTGCAGTTAAATGTTTCAGACCATCAAATCAAATTTGTTCCTGGCAAAGGACAACTTGAGTAAATTCATGAAACTGTTTTCAAGTGATGATTTCATTCATCAAAGGAAAAAAAACAAAACTGTACAATCAATCTGTAATATTTGGCAGCAATGACATCTTCTTGTTTTTGGTAGAGTGTTGTCAAAACTTGAAGCTGCATCAAGGTTTGTTTATCCTGCTTTCTCCATTTAAGGTAATGATGTGCTGTGTTAAGAATTTAACATTTTATTGGTAAAACTTTGTTTCGAAGAACAAAAAAAAAAAAAAACATACTTTATCTGGAAAAAGCAGAGTATCAGAGTAAGATTTATTCAAGACTGGAAACATTTAGTGTGCAGATATATTCTCTAAAACTTGCAGGATTTGACAATGACCAAGAAATGCTCAAATCAGCTCACAGGGAAGGTCTGGATACGATGTGGCCCAAAGGAATGTTTTTTTCTGGAATGCAGATAAATATAAGTTGGAGGAAATACATTTATTTTGCAACTGTCCTCTCTCTTCTGGGTTTTGTGTGGAGAAATTTGTCAATGATAAAACTCAACACATTATCCAAATCAGGCCTAAGGATGTGCTGCTTCCTCTCCCGCCCTCTCTGGCTGATTGCTCATTATCCTCACCTGTGCTATGCTGCTCTTCATTTAAACAGTTGCTGTCTCCTACCTTCTCAGCGTGAGACTGTGATGCCTCTTTCACAGCCTTCGAGACTGATTCGTGTGCCTGCCTGTCCTCCTTTTGACTACGAAACAATGGATGGTGGATGTTTGTCTCCCTCTTCACTTGAGGCCCTCAAGTGTAATTCACATTGCTGTATCTTCAAAGTTTATTTTTTTACGGAGCCCATAAGAGGACATGGAGGGGGTCTTAAAAAAAAAAAAAAAAAAAAAAAAACTATCCAAATTTTTTTCATTTCCCAAGCAAATTTTTCAAACTCCTTTAAAATTTTGGG
>NW_015114635.1:19830-26674 GCF_001443285.1 Poecilia latipinna
TATTTGTGTTTAAATTTTTTTTTTCCCAGGGGGCCAAAGGGGGTCTGGGGGGGTGATTTAAAAAAAAAAAAAAAAAAAAAGAACTATCCCAACTTTTCTCAATTCCCGAGACACATTCTCAAGATCCTGTGAAATCTTGAGATTTGAAACTTACGAGTTTCGATACTCGTAAGTTCTTTTTTAGGGTGAAAAGGCATGGTTATACAGTTTCGGCAATGCCGGCAGAGGTGGTGGAGTCTGAACAACTTTTCTATGGTGTAGAGATGTCCTAGATGAGAATATTATGCAAGGAGAGATGAAGATGAAGTTTTCTGATTGCAGCTTCTGAATCTGGAAGTGGCTAAAGGGTGACTCCACCTTATTTTCCCTGACCTTCAGCATCTTTTAGTTATAAAACTACGACACCTAGAGTCTTCAAACCTGGATCACAAAGAAGAACACATCCTCTCGATTTCACCAGATCATGTGACTCGTGATGCAGAAAAAGTGTTTTCATTGCAGATCTGCAATGGAATAGATGTACTGAATTAAATACATCTATTTCAATACAGCTGGAAAGCCACCTCATTCCAGCGCATTAACTTTTTATCAAAATGTGAGTTGGTGTTTTTCCATTGGGCAAATTTATTTTTGTAATTTCAATATATGCAATTCGATGGTTAATAAAAACTCAGGATATCAGATATGTCCAAATATCTCCTTATGGACACTCTCCACTTCTTCACATCTTTGTCTTTATGCAAGGAGAGATGAAAATGAACAGGAGATGTGGGACTTTCTACACAAAAACATTGTACAATACCAGTGGAAAGGAGGTCAGTCTCATTTTCTTTACACTTCATATTCATATTCCCTACTTTTCATCTTCAATTTGTTTAGATCCTTGCTTCAACAAAAGTCAATTTCAATGCAGATCTGTTGATGATGACCCAAAGGAAGTATCTTTGATAGGAAGAATGAATTACATGTAAATAATAGTCTGTGCCACCTGTGGAAGCTTTGCTGCTGAAATTTCTAACAGTAATATTTGTTTTATTTTTACAGTAGCGTTTTTGTGTCAGATAATCTAAATCAGTTTTTGTTTTTTCAAACCGTGGACTCCAGACAATCGCTCCAGTTAGTCAGAGCTGTTCTGTTTTTTATGACTTTGCTTGTTAATGAATGATGCTCTGCTTTCAGGTAAACAGCTATTATTTATATTTAATTAAAAAATATTAAATTAAATTACGGAAATACATTAAATAAATACAATTGATAGAAATTGGTTAATTATTTTTAGTGCAGAAAAGGATTTTTTTGTTTCTGTTTAAAGCAACTCGTGCCTATTTTTCTTTAATTGTGCTGCTTAATTATAAATAGCCCTAAATGTTATTAATGCACACAACACTTGATGGATAAGAACAACTTTATTTTTATTTTCATGTGTTTGCCTTCGTTGGAAAGCTTAGACACTTTCAGAATCTATGAATGACTCAAATAGACGTGTTGACAGCCTAGCCTGTCAAAGGTTAGGACAGCCTGCATATCTAAGGTACTTTGATATGCAGAGTAGTTAATTTTTTACTCAGCGATACCAAAGCCCAGATCCTCCTGCTGTACAACAAACTAAATAATTTATTTTTTGTTGATTTGATCAGAACCAGGCAACCCTTTATTCCATTCAAATCACTCCAGCCTTAACTTCAAAATGCTATGCTTCCCTTTTGTTATGGTTAATGTGTTGACTTAAAATATAGTTTAACAACCAGTCCTATAATTTTATTACTCACATTCTCATCCATCCAAACCGTCTGGACTTTAATTCTGCACAAATAAGTCATCCTGAAGAGGATCCCTTAAAAGCCCAATTTATCTCCTCCTGTTCCAGTGACCCTCAGTTTGTGTGCCAAGCATGACGACTAGCATAAAGCACTGCCAGTGGTGATATGAAACATCTGACAGTGATGGGCGATTTTAAAGGTTGCAGCCTACAACCACTGCTAAAGTACAAAAGGAAATTGAAGGGGGAAATGTGTTCAAGATGAATTAGATTTATGTGACTAAGTCATTCATCCTTCCAACATGTTGGTATCCAACTCCAGCTGGTGAGCTGAAGTGTGGTTCGGTAAATCCAACGTGACTCAAACCTTTTGTTATGTTCACCCGTCTTTGTTGCTGTTTTGTAATGTTTGGTTTAATTGTTTAAGAAACACCTAATTCAGTTCAATCTTTTGAATTCACCTAATTCAAACGATTGATCTGTGATTGAAAGTTAGATGATAAAGCAAAGGAATTTATAGAGAACTGGCCTCATACTGATGTACTATTTCTATTTACATAGTACAATGCAGACAACATTTTTTAACTGTATGAGCAAATACTGTGTCCATGAGCTTAAACATTAGAAATCAAATTGAGTTTTGAAGCTCATTGACACTGCGATGGACTGACGACCTGTCCAGGCTGTGCCCCGCCTTTTACCCGAAACATTCGCTGGAGATAAGCACCAGCACCCCTCCCAACCCGCTAGGGACAAGCGTGTATAGAAAATGTATGTATGGATGGAAACTCATTAACAGTGGCCTTGTTATGAGCTGCTTACAGCAAGTTCAAAGTGTGTTTTATTTCGCGCAGATACCAACCTGCCTCTTGGTCAATTTAAAAACCAATTTAAAGGATGTTCAAAGTAATTACTTTTGGCTATATTTTACGTGTAGGAAGATTGTCAGTGACCTGCCGTATATTACCAATAAACATGGGAAATCATTTTGCAAAAATAAAAGATGGCTCATGACCTGGTTGCATCAAGTGAAAATTATGCAACCAAGCCATGGTCTTCTGAAATATAGTGCTGGACATTTGTATCCAATTCCTTTGTCTAAAAATACGTTTTCAAAGCAGTTATAATATAATCATATTTTTATAACTACTTTATTTGCATTTTTCAACAGCTACATAGTGCAATGCGTAGAAGCTGTGTAACAAAATGTTTTCAATGAAGTAAAAAGGTATGAAGTCTGCAGCATTCTGAACAAATTGTGAAACAGAAACATGTGACTATAATTTCTCCAATTTGTTTAATAATTTCACTCCACAAATTGAGATTTTCTTTCCAGGTTAACAGGGCATGATGTGTTTGAGAGCCTCTCAAAATCTTCTCTGACATTAAGTGGTTTTTGCAAATCAGCTGATAATATTTTGTTCCTCACCACGAACAGTAATATTACTGATTACATTAACATGTAATCAATACTCTTCATTACATGTTGATTTCAAAAACAAAAGGTTTGTGTTGTGATCCAAAAATCCCGCATTGTCGATTATCCTGAAAGTGTAAAGCATTAACGTATAAATATTAATGGGGAAAACACTAATTTACTAAATGCAAAATTTTTGCATTTCTTTGAGAAAAGACAGGATAAAATTAGCTTTTTTATGCATAATGTTGCCCCTTTCTCTCCGCAGATTAAAAGCTGCAGCAGTGTCACGCCAAATGTCTCACAGCAACACTCTGGTTTAGCAATTAGATAGGAGAGAGGTGAAAGGTCTGTCTACTGAAACAAGAGGATCATGAATTTTAGCTGCATAGCATTAAAAATGACAGACAGCTGTGCAATGAGCACACACAAAAGAGCATACACCTGCAGTGAATTGCAAAACTATTCACTGCTTCTAATGAAAAGCCCACACTGTTGGACACAGCAGGCTCCGTTCTCACAGTCCACTGCATCAGTGGACTACTACTGCCACTACTTATAAGTTTTGTAGTGGTTGCTTGGTTCTGCTGAACTAAAATCAGCAAAATGTGTCAACAGGGTGGAATATTTTATGCCCCAATGAGACTATTAGCGTTGTTCTGCAGGCCGACTGATGATCACAGTCGGTGATCTGCGCAGCCCTTCACAACCTGTTGCAAGACAAATACTGAGAACAAACAAGGAACTGTTCTTTTTTATTGACCTACCAGAGACTTTTACCTGAACAATTGCTCGCATCATCAGCAAACAAGACAAACTTTAACTTCTGAAGCTTTCCTAGCTTTTCTGAGGCCTTAATTAATGCCATTTTTTACAGAGTGAACAAAATAAGGAGCAACACTGGCCCCTGAGGGACATCAGGTAATGTTTGAAAAGTTGGATGTTTGATCACTGATGAGACGAAATAAAACTTTAGCTTATTCACTGGGAAAACGGAACCTGATCAACTGAAGTTTTCTGAGACGTTATTGTTCTTCTGGACCTACTGAACGCTTTTTCCGAGACGAGCTGTGAGAAATCTGCTTCCTTTGATAAGCTGATGGGAAGTTCCATGTTTACGTAACTGGGGAATATGAAAAGTGATGCACTTTATCTTTTCTTCACTCTGCTGGACCACTCAGGGAGTCCCGTTTTCTTTGCTTGACCATTAAATAAAATAATCAAAACGCTTTTTGGTTTGTTCTTGATTAAAAAGTGGTTTCACCTTAAAATGGGATTTATTCATCTCCATAACATCACTAATTTGAGCAAACTGTTGTCTGCTCCCTATGTATAATTCATAACACACCATACCTTCCTGGTTGTTTTTTAAAAAAAACAAAAAAAGTATGGTCTTATGCACACTATTTCAAGGGATGTGCATAAAACCCTTTGTTATGAACATGAAGGGGTGTTTATGACTGTTGTCATGAAGGGTCATTTGGTCAATAATGACATTTTTAATGCAAAGTTGCATTAAAAATGTCAAATTTGCATTAACAATCCTATTATTTACTGAGTGACACTTATTGATAACAGTCAAAAAGTTACAAAGACTTCTTGATGTTCATGACAGGTGTTATGTTTATGACAGTGTTATGTGAGACTTATGCACGGCCTTCAAATAAAGTGTTGCCTAATACATTTTGATCAAGAGTGTCAAATGTTTTTAATCTGTCAAGATTCCTAATACTTGTTTCTTCTTGTCGATGCAGTTGAATCCATCAATGCCACTGCTGTTCATCTATTTGTCGTCTAGTGTGTTTATCTATGAATTTATTCACACACTATGAACAGCTTTTATTGTAGTTTGGAAAATTGTTTTTCTAAGGACCAATGGAGTAAAACTGCAGTGCAGCCTGATTGAGACTGATCCACACCGACTCCATGCAGTGATTCCAGCCGCTACCAAATTTTGACTTGAACGGGGTGAATATTTATTCAATCACTCATTTCATGTTACATATTTTAATATGTCATTATTTTGTAGAACCAGCTTTCACTTTGACAAAGTGTAATTTTCTTCTATCAAAAAAGACTAACTTTGTTGATCATGATTGCTTTGTAAACCGATAAAACATCTCAGGGGTGAATACTTCATAAAGTCAGTGTATATTTCAAGACGATTCCTATTTCGCAAAAGATCATCTGAGTCATTTATTATCGTTTTAATGGAGCAATGTATAAAGTACTTGACTGCCTGTGGTTCCCACTGTAGATGCTGATGGCCGAACAATGGTCAAATAGATTGACTGCAGGAGAGGTTGCACAGAGAAGAGCCATGCTGTGCAGGTTAAGACGAAGATAACAGAGAGAAACTCAAAACCTCAAAGAGACTAAAGGTCAGGTCAGGCCAGGACTGTGACTCACTGAAACTAACAAGAGAAAAGTTAGCAACTATGGCGTCATCGTCAAAGCAGGACCAAACAATAGTGAATGGAGTCAATGAGCTAAATATCAGTGCTAATAACAACACTTAACTGCAGTATAAACAAGCTTCAAGAACCAATGCAGAGACATTAGAAATCACATTTGGATCAGATTCCATGCAGTTGTATTTTATTGTCTGAATCTATGAATGTGGCTTTGATAAAAAATTGCTTTTGCTTACATATAAGAAAAATAAACTGAATTCACTCACACGTTGGGTTTACTAGGACACTAGGTTTACAAGACAACTTTGTCAAACACAGTTCCATGAAGATGTTTAGAAAGTAGCTCTGCCATGTTCATGAAATGTGATGGAGAAGGACATTTAACACAAGATTCAAGGTTGTGGTTGTAAATCAGAAAATCTATCATCGGCATGAAAGTTTAGATTGATATTTGTTTTTTTCACAAACAACATGATCATCACTGTTAATTGACACAAGATGAGTTATTAAAAAGATATGTTTTAGTTATTGGTATTTTGCATACCATAATGCATGTTATCATGCATAGTGGCACCTATAGATGTGCCTCGAGACATCTGAATGTCAGATGAAACCAGACACACCTGAAAAATCAATTAACAAGGTCATATATAATTTAAAAGCATTGATTTGCAACTGCAGCTATGTTGCTTGTTAAAAGACTAACCTGAGCTGCAACCCACTGGGTCGAGTTTCTCTGTGAAATAGGTTGTCATGGCAATAGTAAAGCACAATGGATAGAGCAACTCAATGCAACTGACCAGATTTGTGAAAAACAGTGTTTTTATGTAAGTAGATTCGTTTTAAACATTTGCTCTTTATCTGTTATATGTCTGTGACATTCTTGGAGAGGGTTTAGTATGTGAAGTTTATTTTGATGGCATGTTTGTTATTAAGCAGAATTTAAAAAATACCACTTTATAAACCTTTACTGAGGTGCCATAGGTCAGAACAGCACCAATTAACTTGGGAATAAATATATTCTTGGGGCAAACACGCATTCTGCCCATCTCCAGAAGACATTTCACTTCCATAAGGCATTGCATTTATTAAGAGAAAAAACAAACTTGGAATAGAGTATATGTTCCCACAGAATCAGTTTTATTTAAGGAGCTTTTTTCCCTTAATACAATCTTCAAAATTGCTCTTTGAATTATAAAAGTGTCAATAAATTGAATTAAAATCATTTTTATATATTTTCCAACCCAGTTGAAA
>NW_015114635.1:30710-65501 GCF_001443285.1 Poecilia latipinna
CATCTTTACATTTCCAAAACATCATTTGTCATATTTGCATACATAAGGTTGAGAAATAATTACATTTTTTGAAGGAGAAAATTGAAACCCATTTTGTCTGTATTTTCAAGAATCACTGACACACACACACACACACACACACACACACACACACACACACATATTATTATTTATATATTACACTTAAATGTATTTTCCCCTTCTTTGGTGGTTGAGTTATACTGACATTGATTTATTTTTGTCCACAACATCAGACAGACCACAAATCTCAGATTAGAGAGTTGGAGGATCACATCAAAAAGTTAGAGGAAATAATTGGAAAGAAGGACAATGAAATAAAGACACTTCGAAGGGCAAATTTACTACTACAAGATGGTACGTTAGCAAATCTTTTACAAAATGGTTGCCAAATAACTTCTTAAGTCTGACATTCTTCTTATATTGTGATTCAGGGCTGTCAGGCACAATATATAAAGGTTTCAAGGAAGCAATCAAGGCTGTCCAGCAGTCATCTGGTTCTGCCGACCAATTACAATCTGCACAAGGACAGGTATGAATATAACCTGGTGTTAGAAATCATGTGAATAGTTTCAGATAAAAGACATGATATATTTTGGAGTTCATGTTAAATTATTTTTTTTTATTTTTGCAGAGTGTCTTTGACAAACCATATAGCAAACTCTGTGGCCCTTGACTACGCACAGCGGTTTAAAAAAAATGACTAGAAACCTGATTTAACTTCGTCTTCACTCTTGAAGAAATGTCAACATGTTCAGTGACTGGAAAGAAAGGAAATCTTGGTGATATAAAGAGAAGCCTTGGCCAGGATAAAGTGAACCTTGTCATTGGTGAGTATAACTAAAACGTAACTCAATACGTGACATTGATCAGCTTTATGTCATGCAGACCAAATCATAACATAATATCAACAAAGATGTTGATATCAAAGTTTGCATGGCACAAAAATTGAAGGACACCAGGAGACGGGCGGAGAGGTGAAATTTCATTAAGTTAAATAATTAGATTATTTCATACCATCTGCTCAAGTAATCTTTGAATTTGTCTTCATACAGGCAGCCAGGGGTAAAGGATGTAAACCAGTAGTCAAGTGGTCCTGTGGCTGATCACATGTGATTCACATGTGAAAGTCACATGTGAATCACATGTGAAAGTCACATGTGAATCACATGTCACATGTTCCCAAACATCACTCCTCTGTTGGACTGATTTCTGGTACTTGAGAAGACCAGATGAAATACTGATCCACCTAAGGATGGAACTGTGTATTTTGTTACAGCAAAATACAATATATAAACTAATCACAAAGGGAAACACGCATGGAAAGAAACAAATCTCTGCTGGTTCAATTACCATTCTCTCATTAAATGAATAGAAAACATCCGATGGTCAGCATTATGTTTTCTTTGTAATTGCTGTTGCAAATTAGTTGTGTAAATGTGTTTTGCAAGTAATTTTAGAATTTAGGATTCTGCTCTAAAGTAATGGTGTTGGTAAGGGAGAGACAATGAAGTGTCCTTTTGTGGAGTTAATGTGCTGTACATTTAGCACAGATTCCAACCCTAAAACTTTAATATCTGTAAAGAAACATACAAAACATCTGTGCCACCTGCAGCTGCAGTGGGCTCACATTCAAACCTCCACTGCACCATGAAATGCCTTTCAGCATGACATTGGGACTGTGCAACAATAAATTTACCTCCTTTCATCCACAAGAGCATTTAGCAGGAGGACTGCTGCCTTACCATGAAAATCTCACAGCACTGAAGTATAAAAAGGCTCGGCGTACAACAGAGAAAAATACATTGGTGCAGTTCAGGGGAGTAAGAAGCATTTTAAAGTCTGCAAACATCATTTGCTTGAGTTGACAGACCTAAAAACAAAGCGTACAAATGTTGACGAGTACAGTGTCCTCATAGCTACACATTCAGTCTGCTGGGATCCAGGGCGGCCCTCCACGTGCCTGTAAGTGGATTTTCTGCAAGCTTCATTTTTGTGAGGGTTGTTTATTGGCAGCACTCACCGTCTCAGCAGTTCCAGCTGTGATAGATGAGCCAGGTGGCACACTCCATCCTCCAGTTGAGGAGGAAGAGAGGGAGAGAATTGCTGCTCCATCATTTCTCATGACCTTCCATGCCTGATTATGCTCCTGCGGATCCTGACCTGCTATTACTCTAATGAAGCAGCTTCGTCTGCATAACTGCACTTAATGATCACGTTTCCTCATCAGGGTACGATGAAACACTGTATGTTGTTCTATGTTTTGCACAACCATCTTCATCAGCCAATGGCTTTGTCTTTGTTGTGCGACTATATGTGTGTGTGTGTTAACTAGCTGAGAGTGTGTGTAGAATCCCTGATGTGCTATCAGAAACACTGGCAGCAGCTACAAGATGTGATTAAGATGAAGAGCTAGAGAGAGGCGTGTTGGATGTCAGAGTGGTTTGGGGTGGGGGGTTTGTCAGATTCCCCCTGTGCTGCTGCTGCTGGTCTGAAGCTGGTCTGTGGGATCAGATAACTGGGAGGAAAAGAGAATCTGCCAATCATCCAGATGACACTCCAGTCTGCAGGGCTGCCATACTTTGGAGGCCAAGACAATTTAGAGAACAGGAATTATTCCCTTGTGTATTTTATTTACACTTTTCTTGAGGCATTGTAAATGTATTGATGCTGCCATATCATCATGGTATTATCAATTTATACATTAGGCTTTGATCTGAACAAATCACGAATAACCATGCTGTTAAAGCAAAAACATAAAATTAATCAAGTGGCAGCAGTTGAACAATAACAGAGGATTTTTTTTTTCTAGTTTTCTGGAGTTTGTATTTTCACACACTTTTAAAAAAGACAAAACCTTTTCTATTTCATATTTTAGGACAATGGTCATATTTTATCCAACATTTATGTCACTGACGTGGCTATTTCTGGTGCCATAATTCTGCACCAGAAAAAGCCAGATGCAATCAATCTGGATGTAAACAATGGCTGAAAAATTATGATTATGAACTTACAGACTTCACTCCAGAAGTTGCAGTCAGTGCTCCACAAAAGTTAGTCACTATTAATTGTGCTTTCTTTTTATTAGCTTCCTTTGTCTTATGATTTTGTGATGATACCATTCATAAACTTTAATCTTGATCCATTATTGGTTCCATAAATAGTGTCTGACCCGCTTGAGGAGGGAGCGGTAGAGAACGGCTGGCCGAAATTAGCGTTCATAAATCGGATTAACCTTGAGCTAAAAGACGCTTACAGCGTGGAGCTCCAACATCCAACGTGAAGCTAACTTCACTGTGGTATCAACGGCACGCACGATCTGATCTCCAAATTATGCCCCGCCTCTTCCATGACAACTCTCTCACATACAAAAAATGAGTCTATATTTTATTAGTGTATATGCGCAATTTTAATATTTTGTGTGTGTGTGTGTGTGTGTGTGTATGAGTTTTTAGTAGTGTGCAAGAGACAAAACAGTTTTTGTCCAAACGGCCCCTCCTATTTTTACCTATTTCCTGTTCATTGACACTGATATTGTCAGGGGCATAAACTGAATCTGTTAACTCTGTGGAACTTCATCACCATCACTTTAAAAAAAGTCAGAGTTTACTGACCCGCTTCATCCTATCAATGCTGTACTGTTTGTTTGTTTTTTGTTTTTTTTGTTCACTCCTTATGAAGACTGGCGTTATCCTTATTTTCAGGCTGGAAACAAAGAAACACGCAAAACAACTGTTCAAGAGAAATAGGTTTAAAGAAAGGACTACATTTTGGCTGTGACGCTCTGCAACGCCATGGAATTTAAAGTAATATTTATTATTAAGAATTTTGTGTACACAGAATTAAAGCATTGAAGTCTTTGATATATTGGTTTTATCGCGTCACAGACTCTTTAAACCTGCAAACACTGTGTTCTTTATTTTATTAAAGCCTTCGGTCCCTCATCATGACCATCCTTGTTATCACCAGTAACTTTAATCGAAACTGTGATCATGAACTGGCTTCTTTATCCACAGAGAACCAATTGAGGCTGCACTAATGATTAATGATAGGGATTCATTTTGGCATAACAGGCCCTGTCAATGCAGAGCAGTGAACTGCCACCTGATTAGTCAGAGTCACCATGGATCAAGAAAATAAAAAGAACTAAAGGTAAAATGAAAAGGGAGAATGCCTCTTGGGTTATAAACATGAACATTTTGAGACATGCGGTGGCTTGCAAAAGTATATACACCCCTTTAGCTTTTCCATATTTTGTCACTTTCACTCTTTAGTGGCTTTAGATCGACTACCGAAGTTTAGTTGTATTCTTTCATAAAACAAATTTTGTCATATCAAATTGAATTAATATATTGTTTGTGCAAAAACACTGACAGCAGCTCTAAATCAACTGAAGAACAGGAAGAATTCTGGCTTGATCCAGAAACTAGATGATCCAGAAACTAGATGATCCAGAAACTAGAGACTAGAAAAATGAATGTGCGTCTGTTTTTAACATGTCGAGAGGAAAAGAAAATGTTGTTGAGCAACGATTCAGTCCTGCCAGCAGCGAAGTTTGTGTAGCAGTCCACAAAACCCAGCTTCTATTTTAATATTCCACTTCTGCTTGTCAGCAATTTAATTCACATATTAGCTAAATATTTAGCTTGCAACCTAAATATTTAGTTTGGGGCTAAACATTTGTTAGAAAATAAAATATTTATTTGGTGAACTAAATATATATTTCTTTGCAAACTAAATATTTAACTGGTGACTTAAATATTTAGTTTGTATCTCAGACCTGTATAGGATGTTTTGATACAAAAGACCATTTTTATTTTTTTTTACACATTTTACACTTCAAGAACCCTGTTAATATGACATAAATATTCAGGTGTACATTAATAAAACTGTTGAAAGTCGTGATGATGATTATTTGATTTGACCACATTGAGTTTAATGTCACTCAATGGGGAATATTTGCGTGAAACATAAAAACTTGTATTAAGTTTCTTTAAAATACAAGAAACTTTATCTGACAGATAAAATGGTCTAAATTTTATGCTGCTGGAGAGAAATATCGCATAGGAATTAATGTTTTCTCCAGATATTCAAAGCATAACTGTCGTCTTTATCCACGTTTGATTTTCATGCTACAGTGTAATCTCACTTTAAATGAGTCCATTCTGTCGTGTGTTGGCTACAATTTATTTAACTTTCAGTTTAGACTTAAGAACCCTTTGACTTCTAGTGCAGCCTTTTGCTGCTTCACATTTTCATGCAGTGGCATTGCACAGGTAATGGAATATTTCTGAGCCTTTCTTCCACTCAAATCCACCACTTTTTTCCTGGGTGGTGTATTGGGGGTAATGGTGAAAGCAGCAACTAGCTTTTAATGGCCAATTGTCTTAGATACACAGGATAACCTCAGCAGCTCCTGAAAAAATGTCAACCTAAAGTCCTACTCTTGTCTCAGTTGTGATTAATGTGTTTAAAGAAAAGCATTACATTCTGCAGTCTGGGAAATGTTCCAGTCCACATCAGGTAAATCCTGAGAAAACATGGACATTTTCTTTGTCTTCAGTGATAAGCATGATGTGTTTATGTAATGAATCACTAACAGAGCTATCTGATTCCGCTTTATTCACAGCCTAAATAGTTAGGGCTGTACAGTAATATTGATTTTGCGATATATATCAATATTTTCTTTCCTAGAAAAAAATCGATATTAATCTCCAAGTATCGTAACATCCAACTGTCACCTGCTTGCTTCGCTGGGAGAGTGATTAGGTCATCAGGCTTAGAGTGATTCCTTCAGATGTTAAGTGTTGAGGTTAAAAAGGTATCAAACTATTCAGAGCAGGGTACTTGGTGCACTTTATTTACTTTATAAATCCATGTAAGCTACAGTTTGTACTGTTTCAATTAAAAGAAACATGTTTTCTCACCACTTCTTTGATTCTTTTTGTCCAGCTGTCGACTTTAAGTCTGTGTCCATGTCCAACCAGAGCCAGGTATTGTGTAGTTGGTGCTTTTAATCAGTTTTCAGTTAAATTAATTCAATCCAACTCTATAACAGTCACAAAATGTCACCAAAATCATTCGGTCCCTCTAAAATCTTTCAGAAAATCGCAAAAGTATATTGACTTGTATCGTTTGCTGAATATCGCGATATATGTCGTATCGTGAGCAGAGTATCATGTGTCGTATCATGAGAGTATTGTATCACTACAGCCCTAGCAATAGGTCAGATTTGGACACTGTGTTTGAAAAGGCCTGTGATAAAGCAGGTGTGTGTGTGTGTGTATCAGGTGAAAAAGATAATTGCAGCCACATCCTCTCAGAGGACATTGTCCTTGTGCTCACGGATAACAACGGGATGTTTTCTTTGGCGTATTTGCCTCAATATAGCGACATGAGTTTCTGCAGCTCAGGAACCTAGAGAGGCCTTACTTCTGCCATCCTTGGCAGTAGATAAGAAAATAATCCACAGTAATACTGAACAATTCGATGAGTTATGGAAATGCTCCATTAGACAGATAAATAACACTTAAACAGCCTGAAGCAGTATAAAGTTGTCAGTGGCTGGACATCTGTTCCCTGATGAGAGACGGAGACAGAATGTTAAATTAATGTCATTTAAATTCCTAATGAGATCTTACAGTTTGGAAAATCCAGCAAAAACAGACTTCTTATTCTGGTTTTAGTAATGAAAACCAGTAGCTCTCATCACACACACACGCACAAAATTAACATCCAAATTTACTATTTGGATTTGAGTGAGGTATTCCCCATCCTTTCTTTTTAAATTTTGAGTGTGTTATGTTCTTTTTTGAGGATAAATATGGTTAAACTTCATCGTTAAGCATATTAAACGATGGAAAAAATAAAAATCATGAAAAAAAATGTGGGTTTGCTACTTCTTGGTCCAACACTGAATGGAATCAGATCGCAGTGTATTTAGGTGAGTTTTGGAGTTTGTAGTTTGTTATTGTCCACAAAAAAAGTTTTTGTGGCTGTAGCACATTTTCACGATAGGTAAAAAAAGTCTGCAAATATTTACGCAAACTTTCACACCAAGCTCTTTTTTATACATGCCAACTTGTGCGTAAAATATGCTGCTTCACATTTTCGTGCAGTGGCATACAGAGGATGCCATCGCTATCGCTCTGCACACCAAACTGACACAGCAAAGGAGTTACGCGAGGCTACTCTTCCTGGACTTCAGCTCGGCTTTTAACACCATCTTTCCGAGCAGACTGGGAGGAAACTGGAGAACCTGGATCTTCCCCACAACATCTACTGCTGCTTATCCTCAGCTCTGAGCACAAGCACCGTCTCTCCACAAGGCTGTGTGCTAAGCCCCCTACTCTACACCCATGACTATGCCATCCATGGTAATAAACTAACTACACTATATATCATGTGTCTGTAGGCCTGTCACAATAACAAATTTTGATTGATGATAAACGATATTGTTGTTTTGAGACCATTTTTAAGTAATATAATGTTAATTGCAAAATAATAATGCAAGAACACAATCTGAAAGATCAGTAAGCTTTAATGAACATTTAACACTGCAACTTGAAGACATTTCAAATATCCAAAATAAATAAATCAGTCGGTCTTGTAAAGCTTTAGGCAACCATGAGTCAACAATGTCTGGGGCAGCCTACTATATAATTCACTGGGGCATATTGCTTTATAGTTGTATGTATACTAAACTCATTAGGACTAGGCTCTCTTTACATTTTGACGCCTATGATGTTTGAGATTATTTTTGTTGTGTTTGGGAACTTGTGTGATGTGGGAGACAACACAAGGGCTAGAGGAGATACACAGGAGCTGCTGCCTCCAGAGAGCCTGCAGCATCATCAAGGATCCCTCAGACCCCAGAGCTTGAAGAGGCCACCACCTCTTCAAGCTCCTGACCTACGGAGGCACTTCAAGGCAATAAAGACAAGGACAAACGTACTAAAAACAGTTTCTATCCAAGAGTTTTTGTTGCCCTGAACACAGCTAATCCATCTAAAACCTGAGCTGTATATTGAAGTAGTGCTATTCTCAATTGACTATAAGTTATGGGTACTAGACTGACCTCAGCTTGACACAAATAAATGTGTTTGTATCTTCCTCTCACACAGAAAATGTCTTTTTCGCCTGTCCACTTAAACTCAGAACATGTAGACCAAGTTTAAACAAAAAGCCCAATCTCCTTCATGTGACGTACTGCTTGTATCGCCATCAAAAGATCACGTCATGAATTACTTTTCAATGAAGTGCAACACTTAACCACAATCAAATGACATACATTTGATTGTACGCATGTCATTTGAAGTGTGTCACCTCCCTGCAGTCTATAGTCTCAAAGTACAATGAACTTGACCCGTTTCAAAGGCTTTGTTGCTAAGAGTTGTGTTTCTTTAACAGAGGATCAAAGGATGTTCAGCCTGTAAAAAATCCTGAGGGACCCTCCTTCTTGGGGTTGCAACATCACCATGATTCAGTTAAAAATCCAGAGTAATGTGACTGTGCATGAGCACTCTGAATGCAAAACGGCAGAATTCTGGAGTTTTGCAAACATGAAAAAAGATCAATTAAAAGTGGGTACAGGGGGGCTGTGGTGATGATTTGAAGACGTCAAGAAGATGTTAGACACTTCAAGCTACAGCTGTGCCGATGGCTTTCCATGAGTCAGGGTTTTCTCAAAATATCTTTGTGTTTCTGTCAGTCTGTGTTTCACACCCACCACTGCACAACCCGACACCTCCGCATGTCCACCTACACCTCCAGGATGTCCAGATCCACTCCAGCACCAACAGATGTACATTCAGAGGTGTCCCATCATTTCCTGTCAGCATTGAGGTGTGTAGTTTTGCAGAAAATATTGTTTTTTCCACTAAAAATCCATGACAAATTATGTATATGTCACATTAAACCACCATTATTTCCCTTGTTTTTGTATTTGTAAGTTGACCTAGCATTCTAACTCGAAGTTTAATTAACCCTTTACTTTAACATAATTTTCTGATGTCAAAATGCAGGACGTATAAAGAAAACAAAATACAAAGGCTGTTTTTATGTTTTGTCTGGTAACACTTTATTTGACGGGGTGTGCATAAGACTGACATGACACTGTCATAAACATGAAGGAGAGTTGGGGCTTTTAATGGACTTTCAAGGCAACTTTTAAAGCAACTTTGCATTAAAAGTGTCATTATTTACCAAATGACACTTCATGACAACATTCATAGACAATCATAAAGACTCCTTCATGTTCATAACAGATGTTATGTCACGTTTATGACAGCGTCATGTCAGTCTTATGCACACCCCGTCAAATAAAGTGTTACCTTTTGTCTTTTAGAGAATAGTCTTGCCCCAGCAGGCTTTATTTAACAGCTATTCAACAGAAAAAGGGAAAATTCAGTGTCGAACTCGTGACACTGCATTATTTTTGTCTTTATTTACATTGTATTTCTTTTCCCTGTTTCTGCTTATCATATTTATTTAAGTAATGTCTGATTTACCAATTGCTTCCTAAACTAAAGTCGATGGTCTTTCATGTTATTAGGTATTCTTTATCATCCATCATATTTTTTAGAAATAATTAATCTAGTTTTGAGGATCCACCTTTAATTCTCTATCAAGTAATTTTGACACTATGTTTTGATATACTGCTTAGAGCATTGTTCTCAAACTCTAATCCTCAAGGACCAGAGTCCTTTTGCAACTTCTACATGTGTCCCTTGTTTGACACACTTGAACTAAGGCCTAACGAACACTACATGCAGTTCACTTTCAACCCTGCTTCTGGCCCTCCATTGCTGTTTATCAACTCATGATAATGTCACATAGCAGCAGTTAATGATCACATTTATTAGTAATTCCTCCCCCACAGCTGTTTCAAATATCAAATGAGAAAATCAATCAATCAATCAAATTTTATTTGTATAGCACATTTCAGCAGCAGGGCATTTCAAGGTGCTTTACATAATTAAAAAAAAAAAAAAAGAACACCATGTGATGCTAAATTGAATTACAAGTGTAGTTAAGCATTTCATTAAATTAGCCACCGTTTACTTTTCATGTTTCCTGGAATTCATTGTGAAATATCTCTCCACAGATACTTCCACTTCCACTTAGGTGATCCTCACAACTCAACTACATGAATATCCTTCAGTGTTACTCTCACCGACAATAGTGGAAGCAAATAATGAAGAACAACAAAACATCTCTCTCGGCAGACCAAAGAGCGGTGTGACCGGTGCTGGACGATGGTTCATTCTCTAATGCTCATGGATGAATAAGCTGAAAAGAGGAAGCTGTCAGCTTCCGTTTTGTGGGCCGTATTTACCAGTTAATCCAGTGAGGGCACTCTGAGAGGTTATTAAGAACTCAGTGCAGTCATGTTCTTTCCTTGCTACTGTGAAACTTGCAATTACTAATCCAATTTAGCAGCAGAGGAGTCATGTTCTTTTTCTGTGTTAATCTGGTTACAGCAGCTGTTTGGTCTCCTGTTGACTGGGGTGGGCTTAACTTAGCCAGCAGAGTTCCCAGTGGCACAAGAGGCATGGAGATTCTCCCGATAAAGGTTTTGTACTGAAGACATTCCCACTCGCCACGTCTCAAGATTTCTGTGGACTAATGTAGTGGCTTTTGTCTGCTTTATCCAGAAAGGTATTAGAGCAAGAGCAAAGCGTTGATTGAACTTCACATTGAATATGAAGGAAATGGGTCTGGAAGAGAAACAAAATCTTAAAACGGTACTTTGACAGAGCTTCACTGCGTTTTGGATGTTTTAATACCCCATCCTATTTTTTTATTTATTTATTTATTTTTACTTTTTTTTCACACTGTCACCACAAAATAAAACATACTTCCATGCAATTGTTGTGCAGAAGAATAAAAACACATGATTTTGAGTATGACTGAATATAACTATATTCAGTTAAATAAGTATCCTCTTACTAATCTTTAGGGATTTTAATAGATTTTTCTTTTGACGCATCTATTTGTGATTATTACCTAATCCTCAGGTAACAGGTTAATATCATATTGTTCTCCTAATAATTGCAATACTATCAGAAGATGAACTGTTCATTTTAAACCTCATTGCCATGCGATCAGTCGCACAGTCTATTTAAAAGATAGACACTGACAGGACAGTCAGTTGTGTAGTATTCAATAGAGTGTAAGTCAAAGAATCTGGGCGCTGCTCAGAGGAAAAACAACTGAACAGTTGTCACAAAAATATCTGTTTGCAATTAATGGAATCGCTGCAAAGTTGCCTGCGACGGACTGGCGATGTTTTCCAGGCTGCCACATTTTATGATTTCCTGCAGCAGCTGCCTGTTCGAGGTCCTCCAGCAGAGTCACTCATCATGTCTTGCTCATCATCCAGACCATGATCACGTCGTTGTTCAGAAGCACTTTTTGTGGCCATGACTTGATGCTGCCTCACAGCATGCCTGTGGTTACGATTCTGTCCCATCTGCCTGCCCATGTCTCCACCACTACTCTCCTGCTCTGCAATCAGCTCAGCTGTTGCTCCCGTGTCCTGCTGCTCAGCCGTGCAATCAGCTCATTCATGCACCTGTTCACCTGCCTTTAAATGCAGCTCTCTTGCAGGCAGACAGTGCCAGATTTTTGAAAGCCGTAGTAGGAGTAGATGTCCGATGGGCCTGCCTGCCTGATGACAACCATGTTTTTGTCTCCTGGATTTCCCTGCTTTGTTTTCTCTTACTGGGTACCTCACTGGCTCCTGCTGTCCGGACTCTGACCCCGGCTTTGTCTGCCTGATTCTGCTTTCTCGTGTCTGACCCTCTCCTGTCCCATAATTCTGTCTGTCGCCAGTGTTGTCCTGCTCCAGGTTCCTATCCAAACTCCCTGCCCCAGTCAGTATTTCACCCAAAGTGATGACAACGATCTCTCGCTTATCGGCTCCCCCGGTTCTAAAGAACTGAAATTCAGGATTCACAAGTCCATCTGGACCTCACATCTAATTCATCACTACACTCTCAGGTTCTGGACTCCAGCCGTTTGTGGTGCTTTCTCCAGAACCATCCAGGCTAGTCGGGTGGGACGTCACCAGGCTCTTATTGAGTGAAAAGTACAATTTGGTCATGAGATCCATTTCCTCCCCCCAGTCTGTTTGCTTTTCCCACTTGTATGTCGTCATGGTTACAGGTGGTGTGAGTTTGAGCTGTCTCTTCAGCCGCTTCCATGCTGAAGAAAATTACTTTTTACTAACTAACCTCATTAGGTTCCACCTTAAAAGTCCGATCTGTCCAGACGAAATGGAAGAATAAACAAATCAAAATGAGAATACAGGCACATTTAAAAATAATAATAATAATAATAAAACACCTTGAATTACTTTTTCATCACCTTCCAAGAAGTCAGAACTTTTTACAAGGTGGTAAACATAAAAATGGAGGAAATCTGAAAGTGGTCAGATAGTATTTCACAGCACTGGAGAAGTGGATCTGTACAAAAATATAAAGCAGACAGAAATAAATCAACGTCCTTATTAACAACAAACAAAATGAGTTATTACTGGTGGCTACTGGATTATTATAACATTAGAGAAGTGTTCAGATGAGAGGAAAACAAGTATGAACTCACATTAAACACCATGTTTATGAAACCAAAGGTCAAAACTAATTTGGAAATATTTTTCTTTTGCTAAACTCTTGCTGATGAATTAAAAATGTAATTTTAAACACCCCAAAGGAAAAAAAAAGTAGCTAACATCTACATAAGACCTTTCTGGATTAATTTATTCCCTTGATTTTAATGAAAATATTATTTTGTGAACTATGTGTTGTGATGTGGGTTATTTTGTTGGGGGCGGGGGCCAGTGTGTTTTTTTGTGTTTCGGTTTCTTTCTGCAGTCAGAGGTTACTTTGTCTCATGTAGTTCTTTTGTGTGCTGGGTCTACTGACCCTCGTGTGTTCCCGTAGCTTTTGATTGTTGATTCCCAGCACCTGTTTTTTTCGGTGATTTAAGTTCTAGCACACCTTGGCGGGTTGCTGGAGCCTCGTCGTTCATTTGGATCAGTGTAGCCTGTATGTGGCCTTTCTGTGACCAGCCTTTAGTTGGAATTTGGAAGAAATAAAGCTAATTTATTAGAGAAGCATGTTTGTTTGTTTGCATGTTCAGTGGATAACCCAGACATGCTTTCCCCCCTTTTCCTTTAAGAAAATGATCTAATTGTAAGAACTAAATTAAAACTAACATATTATTATTATTATTATTGGAAACTACATCAGTTACAAAATATTACCTAAACATGGTAAGTCATTTAGACATTGAAAATGATTCAACATCTTTTTGTGAATATTGAGAAATGACCTTGTTCAAAGCCCTCGGAGTCGTAGGCGCCAGCCCTTTCCAACTCTAAATGTTGACTAGTAATGAAGGGGATCACAAGGGGGCATTCACTCTGACATTGGAGCTGGCAGCTTGCAGCAGCATTTAAATGTCCAGGGTATCTACAGGATATTTATAGTACAAGAATGCCCATTTGTGAAGGTCATAAGTAGATTCTCAGCTATTATGTTATAGCTGAGAATCATGGTTTTGCCCAAGGCACAAGCAACAGTTTGGTGACCTTGATAGAGAGGGTAACTGTGAAGCCAAGTTTAAATTGTTCTGCGGTTGGATTGGGTTATGCACTAAAACTTTCTGTCTTCATTCTTCAGGTGGGGATTCCATAGAGTGCATCAGGGTACCATTTACAGTAATCAGGCGCTAATTTGACAGAAAAAAAAAAAAAGATTATTCAAGTATTCTTCTTGCCCTGCAATATCCAGACTTTACAGACAGCTGTTGTTAGAAGTATTGTAGTTTTAAGCTGTAGCACACACACAGTTCCACAAGGTGTTTGCTAAATGATAAGATGGCAAGGCTCGGATCACTCCGTCCACGCCAAAGTGCAACTCAGGTAGAGCAAAACTCTGATAAAAGCAGCTATATGGTGAAGGTAGTGAAGCCTGCTGTGTTCCCTGAGACATTTGGTCAGGCATTTTTGCCTTATTAGCCAATATTAAGACACAGACAGCCAACAAAAAAAAATAAAAAATTTGACTCAAAATTATTTGCAGAAAACCACAGAAAAATTGTTAGAGCCCGAGGGTCCGATCTTAATAGATTACATATAAGAAGAGCTACGTTGCTTTTGCAAGAAGAATGAATGTTTCATACGAGCCTGTTTAATTGTGGAACATGCATCATACATGATCTACTGCACCTTTTCTGGGCTTTAGATCCAGAGCGTCCAGACATAACATGAAGTTGTGCTGGAATGTCCCGCTGCTCAAAATTGGCATTGCTGTGATCTATTTGGCATCTATTTTATTATTATTAATAATAATAATAATGTTATTATTATATATTTTTAACCTTCCAAATATCTGACCAGCCATGTTTTCTGTCATTGTATTTATTCATCCTTCTCAGCAGAGTTGTATCAGATGCAATTTGCATATGCAGAGTGCAGGTGAGTAATTACTGAATGATACATTCAGAGTCAGGCAAAGTAACTGTCTGGATATATGTTTCATAAGGTAACGATGCTGTAACATGATATGAAGCACAAAGGTAAAACCCCCATTGAGATCAAGATCTCATTTTCAAGAGGCACCTGGGCACAAGCATTTGGCATAACACTTTCCCTTCAAGTTAAATTTGTGCGTGTTTTCATCATTTATTTAAGCGATTAGATCTGACAGTTCATTTTTCAATTTGTTTACCACTTGTTGGCCAAAAGATTATATCATGATATATTTCTGAAATACCTTGACAACGATCTCAGACAATTTTTTTTATAGATTTCTTTTTACTTTCCTTTATGAAGTCACTACATAAAAAAAATGCTTTTCCAGTAATGAACAGTTTGTTTCATATTTCTCCTAAGTGAATTTCTGATTGCAGATGTGGAGTAACAAGCACCTTCAGCTCTTGCTTCCAGTGATTTCTCAGGGTTTACTGTCTACGTTCAGGTTTCTCCTAATAATCTGTAGCAGGGGTCTTCAGCTCCACTCCTCTAGAGCTGGGTCCTACAAATATTAGATGCACTCTGCTTCAACACACATGAGTCAAATAATAATATTATTATTACGCCGAGGTGGTGCAGGGGCAAAGCACAACCCACATATTGAGGACTCAGTCCTCATGGCGGTGGTCACAGGTTCAATTCCCAGCCTGGTGACATGTGCCGCATGTCTTCCCCCTCTCTCATTACTGTTTCCTGTTGATCTACTTTCAGATCAAGACCACTTGAGCCAACAAGAGTGATTATCTTTAAAAAAAAAAATAGATAATCACATCAGGCTTTTACTGGTTTCTATCCAGTACATACTTTACTCTGTCGTTTTTATGTAGTCCCATGCATGCGGGCTCCTAACTGCAGCAGTGACTGCATCAGGATGGACGGTCGCAGCAGAGCCTCATTACCTGGGATTTATTTCGACTTTACTGTGGTCTGCAGACTGCGTCAGTCATCGCATCTCCTGGAGGTGGGACGACATCAGATGTTTAACGGTGTGGAAAAATTTTGATTGCTCATCAAAAACTCCACAAACTGTAATAAGTTAATCAGAGCGTCATCTCCCGTGGAAGAAACTCCATTGCAAGAAGCTCAAGTCTTCGTCTGACTGTTAGAGCTGCGCTGATGGGAACACAAGCTTTCTTCCAGTAATGGAACTGCCGGCGAGTGTTGTGTGTTTGCGGAAAATTGTATCTGAAACCTTAGCTGACACGTTTGATACTAAAGTGCCATACTGTAAGAAAAAAACAAAAAACTGACAGTACCACACTCCCTTTTTAGATCTCTCCTTTAAGCAGATGCCTGCACATCTTTACTTACAGCAACGTAACAAACAACCAAGATCTCAAACGTTTTGGCTTGAACTCAATAAATTCAGCATTGAAAATGAATCAAATTAGCAACAGTGGACCTCATCAAAATATTCATGAATGCAATACATTAATCATTTTGTAAGAAACAAATTATTTATAAAAAAAAAAAAGAAATAAGTCCTTCAGTAAGAAGAGTTGAAATACTTTGTTGTACAACTTGTCTGTGTCCATCACCACTGCCTGAATGTTTGTGGGACACGTTTGATTTGATCTGAACTGTTCAAATTTGTTGCCATAGTGAAATTACAAACCATTATTATCTTGTTTAAAGCCAAAAGTAATTCGATACAGGGAAATATCAAAAGCTCTTCTTAAAACGGGAAGGACCTTTTTTATAATTTAAGGGGAAAATATGAATTTGTTGTGGTTTTGGAAGGGCTTTTAGCCCACATGCAGAACTCTCTGAGGAGGCAGGATGAAAAATGAATAAGTTTTATTGAACAAATAAACAGTTGTGAATGAGTGAACCGTCTGTGGTTTTGACTGGAGGCTGGGGGGGGGAAGGGAACGATGTAAAGCACTTTGAAACTGCGTTGTTGCTGAAACGTGCTACACAAATAAACTTGATTGAAAAGGAGCCAGTGAGAAGAAAAAATATGGGAATATGAAATGATCCATCACAATAAGATTCCTGAATAAAAATAATTAACCTCTTCACCTCCAAAATTCTCATCATCTTGAAATTCCCACTGTTTCTTTGTTCTGCAAAGATATATCAGTGTTGCACAGCAGAAACAGACTTAAAGCTGTTGGAAGGGTAAAATTCTGGCCTGATGAGTAAAAATATAAGGGATCAGATCAGAGAGCCAATAGGAATACAAGAAAGAGCATTTTCAAATAATTTTAGTTTTACATGAGGTAAATCAAAACTCAAAGAATACCGTCTGCCCCAATGAGCTCTGCACTCTGAATACACTAAAACAAATGTCTTTATTGTCAAATCAGTCGATGAGAAAAGCAAACAGCCTGACGGTCAACATATACCAGGTCTGACTACAAATCATTCTAATAACTTAAAAAAGTTTAGTTAAATAGGATTAAATTGACTCTCCTGTTACTAAACATGAGTTTGACAAAAACTTTGTGACAATATCGCATTTACTAATTTTTTTTAAGTACGTCTGTCTGAGTGACGAGGCTGCCACAGTTTCACCAGCAGATGTCACTAATGAGAAATGAATGAACCACAGAATAATGAACCTTTGGATAAAGCAGCAGGCTGGGAAGCTTCACTGCTTCACCAGGCTTCATTTGGCCATCAGTACTAGGGGAAGATTAGAGAGGTAGCTTTTTTTATTACACTTTGTTCAATAAAGTCAAAATAAATCTTGACTGTTTGTTTTAGGGCCAGGTAATAAGACAGTAACGGTAGGTGACCTGAAAGAATGATCGTGTCACTGAACTTTGATCGAGAACCGCATGGCGTTCTGAGTCTGACTGCTTTACTTTTTTATTTTATCTTATTTTATTTCAAATGTTCAAATGCACTGAGGATGCAACTCAAATGACTTGCTTCTTATGGCAACCAGTAAATAAATATTATCCAGGATAATTTATTGTTCAGCAAAAGAAACCCAAGTGCCTTTTTGATACAGTTGAAAGTAATTCTAAAATTGTAAAAACTTCAGATAAAAATGATTCCTTTATTTAAATTCTCAGGTGATATTGTTGTTTTAATAAATGTCAACCTGCTCAAAGATCCAATCTCCCACTTTACTGCTACATAATGCTAATTATTCTCACTACATAATCCTCTATCAAACATAAAATATTCCCTCCCAACTTCAGACTACTGTAAGGCCTTCATTGGGGGATCCAATTTTAAAAAAAATACATTACTTCTTTTTTTCTTTTTTTTAAAGTGATTGCTTCCTTTCTCCAAGAATTTGAGTACATCATATGTGCGATATGCTGGCTTGTGGGAATGAAAAGGCTGACTGTAGTGGTTTCAGCTGGATTGTTTCAATCATGGTAAATGGATTTTCTAAATGCCAAAGTAGCTGCTTTATAGATTTGGCTTCCCAGAGAGAAGAGCAAACTCATTTAGCAGGAATATAGCCGGGTGCCTCCATACAACCAAGTACTCACAAAGCAAACTGAGAGGACAGGTTGATCTCGCCAAGTTATGTTGAGATGCTTCCATTATCAACCTCCAACTGATCACTTTTAATGCGTCCTGCTTAGAAGATGAATCCTTTTGGAAGAATCAATGGGGCAAAGATATGTGGTTAGCAGATGGTTCAAACAAGTCAGGGCGTGCAGCAACTTCAAAGGTAAAGTTTTTGATGTTGCATCTTATAATAAGAGTCATTCAATGTTCATAGTGGTTGAATTTCATTCTTACATCTTTTTGCTGAGCAACATTTATGGTTATAATTCTGAGTCTTTAAATATTATTTTCTTAAAGTAACTGGAGGGCACCATGTTTTTTTCTAAGTTTCCATCAGCAAAGGTTATTTTAGGGGGAGATTTTAACGTGTTTTTTTTTTCCACTCAACTGGATAGACATCCCTCCAGACTTAGAAATGGCCAGAACTACCTTTTGGACGACTCTAAATGGCTAAATTTGTTAGACATTTGGAGACATTGTCATCCTTCTGGCATACAATACACCTGCAGTAACAAAAGCTTTTTAGCTCAATCTAGAATTGAGCTTATTTCAGAGAGTCAAGTAACGAAAGTAAAAATTTGCCCTGCAGTTTTAACTGATTACAAAGTTATTCATTCATTTTTCTACTAAGGAGAGCAGAAGAAACTGCAGCAACTGGAAACTTAGCAACTCATTAAATAACATAGAACTTACAACATTCATTTAAAAGCTAATCGAACAGTATTGGACAATCGCTCAAAATGATAACCTTGGAAAAATATTGGGAATTACTGAAGTATGAAATTAGAAGACATGTAATCGAGTTTAGCAAAAGAATAAGCTGTGCAGAAAAAGAAAAGTTAGAGCAATTAATCAGATCCATCTCAGATATTACTACTAACATAGATTGTGAAGTTGTTGCGACAACTACAGAAACATCAAGAAGACTTAGATAAGCTATGTAAAGAAAAAGCATGTGGTGCTTTTATTCGGTCTAGATTAAAATGGATTGAAGAGGGTGAAAAAAATAGCAAATACTTTTTTAACATGGAAAAAATAAACTTTGAAAGGAAATTTGTATCCAAGCCAAACATAAAAATAGAAGAATGTAATAGAAGATTATTCAGTAAGTTCAAAATATGTTTTTATTTTATAAAAATGATAACACAGATAGCGCAGGTATGCTAAATTCATTAGAGGAAGTGATTCTTTAAAAGAGGATCAAGTTGAATATAATGAAGTTGAATGACATTAACAATATGATGTGCAAATATATTAGCAAAAGAAATCCTGCTAACAATATGGGCTAATTAATTAATTAATAGATGCTGGTTTATTGCTGATTCAATGCCTAATATGTTTTTAAGTATCTAGACATCATATATCATTAGAGAATGATTAGAGAGCATCATTCTATAATACACTCAAGCCTTTTTAACTTACTGAAAATACATTGATGGCATTTGTTATATGCATATTTCTAAACTTGTAAGGACCACAGGGGTCATTATCTGAAAAAAGAAAGAACATAATTTTACTGTGTAAAGCAGTCACAACCAGGAGGCGCTCGTAAGATTACTGACTGAAGAGTCACCAGGAATAACCAGTTCAAACAATTTCTGTTGATGACGAGACGTCAAGTAGATTTTGAAGATTTAATGTACAATGAAGAAACAAAAGCTTACAACTAAACACCATGGATAACGGAGAGAGCCAGAGAACAAAACGCATCTGAAAACAAAAGCACAAGGAGCATGATCAGTCAAACAGGCTCTAAAAGGATCAAACAGGAGGTACCAGCAAAAGAGGAAGAGGTGGTTTACGTACAGGGAGTGTGAATGCTGGAACAATGGGCTAACTGGCTAACAGGTTATAGATGTGAGGGGAGAGAGAGAGAGAGGCACCAGGGGCGAGCGACAGTACACAACAGGGGAACTAGGAAAATGACTAGAGTAACCAAGAAAAACTAAACAAGAAATAAACATAAACTAGAATCTCTAAGGAAGGACTGGACTAAAAATAAAACAGAAAAAAGACTGATCTAAAAAAGGGAAGAAAAAAAACAACAACCAAGAAATACAGGATAACTAAACAGAAAAACATCTCAAACCCAGGAGATGTACAGAGGAAATCTTCAAGTAAAAATATAATTTCAGTGAGCTTTAAAAAACCCCTGCAATTTGCAGGTAGAGTCTCTCTTAAAACAATAAGTATGCACTCAGCTATCATGGCCTCCATGAACTGTCACCGAGCAGGTGAAAGAAAAGGCACACTGGTCGTTTCAAAGTAGCCCTAATTAATAAAATTACAGTAATAATGCAAACTCACAGCATTAACCATAACAGTTAGACTTCCTCCCCCCCCTCAGGTATGTTTTTGTGACACACTTTGAGACTTGAGACTACTGATGAGGTCAATCATCAGGTGTGAAATGCTTCTTCAACAGCTCCTCCAACGCAGACAGCAGCACAGATTAGAGTTGGCTGCAGCTACGCTGGCAGCAGCCAACTCTCTGCGCTCTCCAGCAGAGATCCTAGTGGAAACGGGACTCGCTCTCACACCACACACCACACACACACACACACACACTGCCAGAACCCAACACGTTTATCCCTAAATCATGACTCTAAAATCAAATAACGTTTTTCTGTGTAAACATTGCTGTTCCACCATTACCGTATTTCAAAAACATTTTAATACTGCATAATCTCAACAGGATGTGGTTCATACTTTGTCCAAAGGCTTTGAAGAGCGTTATTGCTCTTGATCTCTGTGTAGAAGCTCCATCAACAGACACCAGAAGCAGTTTGAGGTGAATGTGAGAGTTCAAAGTGGGTAAAGTGGGACCAAGTATTTGCATGTCACTGCACTCACCATGTTTGGAGGAAAAACTTGGTGAGAACATCACACCCACCGTTCTGTCACAGCAACAAAGTTGAACACGAGAACATCAAGATCAAGATGCTGGGCTGTTTTTTCTGTAAAAAAAAACAAAACAACAAAGACTAAATGTAAGACTAATGTAAAAATATATGTAGAAATTCTTCATAAAAAATCTGAAGATGAAACAGGATCTTCAGCTAAGATCATTATCCCAAACATGATCACCAAGAGCACTGTTGGTTCCAGGGAAAGACGGGCCCAAAACCTGATTGAAATCCTACTGGAAAATCTGCTAAACGGGCTGAAGACCCTCAGAAACTTCAACAGTTGCAACAGCTTACTTGAAAGAATCACACATTGTCAATGCCTGAGAATAGGTTTTTCATACATTGGAAGCAGTTATCACCAACAAAGGCTTTTCTGCCAAGTGTTAAATACATTTTAGTAAGAGTGTAGAGAATATTAACTCCCTGTGCCATTCCACCCTAACTTGTTTCATGAACTAATTTGTTTTGATTAATTTCTATGTGTTGTACAAAGTGTTATAATCAACACATCTGGTGTGAATGTCAGATAAATACTCTCTCTATATATATATTTACTCAAAAAACCATTGATGTGATCAGTGCTTATGTTCTCTGATGTAATTAGCAGATACAATGGTGGCTTTAACAGTTCACATCTTCTCCAAGGACTGACAAAGAAAAGTGCTAGTTTATATTTTCCCATTCCAGCATCCAAAGATACATTTACAGCACATCGTCAGTCTCAGTCAGAGGAAGGTTTCCAATAACAGTAGCGCTTCCTATGTTGTAGCTTTTTACTGTGCTAGAATCGAACATGGGCTAAGCGTGTCCAGAACATCCTGCAGCAGGTAGTTGTGTAATCTGAGCAGCGTTTCCCAAATTCATTGCATGTTTTAGGTGATCCCTTCCTTCACACAGGTGTTTTCAATTGATGGCTAATTAACAGGCTTGCTGAACAGCAGTCATCTGAATTAGGCGTATTAAACCAGTGAAATGCCTGAACCATCCAGGGCTTTGAGCTTTGAGGACGAGGGTTGGGCAACATTGATGTACCTAAATAACAGAAAGTCACAAAAATACATGTACTTGTTGCAGAAAGACTCCCAATGAGAAACTGCGACTAATTACAAGGGCAAATTAAATGTCATTTCTGATGCTCTTTGCAACTCAGACAAAGGTTTTCTACCATAGAAATGACAGAGAGCGAAATGAATCTGTTCTTTTCAACTCTTCCATATCATTTTTATACAAAAACAATGTTTTGTGAAATGGTATCTATACCGTTATTGCCTTTTTTATTGTTAATGGTTTAATAATAAACCAGTTTAAAAAAAAAATAAAAATCAGGATTGGCTAATGAAGACACTGCTGTCTATTTAAACATGTCTGATGTTTAAACCATGTTTCCACTGGTTTATACCTGCTGTCTCAGTGATTCAATCACAAGCAGCTTGTTCTTTGGGTGTCAGCTCATATTAAAATGCAGGCCCTCGAATGGCTCTTGATATTTCCCCAAGCTGTATGCAAATAAATCCGTTGCCCACGTCACAGTCAGCAATGGGCAACAAACGGGTCCACTGGGCTATTAATGTTCCTGTCTGTCTGGGTCAGATTAACACGTGACGAACATGTCAGCGGGCGCTATGACAGGTGTGACGAGAGAAAAGGGTTCAGGGATGACCATGAACTTATAGGATTATAATTGTTGAATGTTCAGTGGGAAATCTTTTTCTGAACAAATCTGCTGACCCAATGAACGTAATTTTACATGTGAACCCTTTATCTATACTGTACTACATAAAAAAATAAATACAGTACATAGAAGGTGAATAAAGAGCACTTTCAGGTTCATCCCAGTTATGAGTGTTCTGTTGAATCACTTCTAGTATGTTCAAGGACTTATTCAATAACTGCTAAATACATTTTGTAATAATTACAATGATTACAGCAAATATAGTGGTAAATATAGTGAAAATGTTGCCGAGTTGGCAAACAGAGGGGCCACTGAGGTTTACTGTGACATGGTGCAGGTCTGTCAGCCCCCCCTCTACTCCCAAAACTAAGCTAAACTAGATAGAGGAAACACTATCTACCTCTATAACTCAACATGTTAACAGAATAGTAATGAAGCCTGTAGCGTTGTCCTTTACCGGCATGACAACACAGAAGGCAGCTGGGATTCAGTGTCCCAACTGTATTGAAACTGGAGCTGCCACTTTGGAGAACAGTCCGATCCAACTAAGTGAATATGAGCGGCACATTTCCAGGTGTTGTGTCAGGTACAGTAGGATGTTGTCTGACCTGTGGCCCAGCAGCGCTGAATGGTGTGAGGTTTGAGAGAATAGCTGCTGTCCAGGTGTTAAAGCAGTCATCAACATACACATGGTGCTGAATAAAAAGCTCTGGGTAACGGGGATTTTGTGTTAAAGTCCATTGAAACACAACAACGGTGTAAAGGCCGTTGCTTTTCATGCCGTTTGCCTTTGCTTTTTTTTTTCCGTTTCTAAAAGCAACAATGATTTTCCATTTCTACATCTGTGTAGCAGAGAATAATAAATGTAAGATTTTTTTTTTTTCATTTTAGGATGAGTGGTCTTTCTGCCCCTCTATATAAAGACCTTTCAGAGAAAAAAAATATTTGTGTAAGCTATGGTTGAATGCTTTATGGACATGAATGGTGAGACGTTTCCATTTAGACCAAATGGGACCGATGTATCAAAGGGGGCGTTTGGGCTCACCATTTTCATCTGTCTGCTGTGGTATTGAGCAATGCTTCACTGGTGTTTTTCCTCTCTGTTGATTGGGAACACGCTCCCCTCATCTAACCCTCAGCATGAAACAACTCAATTCTGGAGGAACATGTCAGGGTCTCAGTTACACTTCTTAGTTTCATAAAGATAAATTTAGATTCTAATGTTTGGGATACGCTTTGACTAAATGTGTAGATAGGCTCTGCTGCACTGAAATAATTGCTTTGTGAAGAGGTCTTACTTGAAAAGAGCACACTATAAAAAAAAACTGCTCTAATTTACGGTAAGCTGTGGTTGTCAGAACTTTACCGTCCTCATATGGTAAAATTCTGGCAACCAAAACTGCCAGTATTTTATCGTATTTGCTAAAATACAGTAAATGTCTGGCAACCACAGCCTCTGGTATTTTTACCACATAGTAAAATACAGTATTTCCTAAAATGCAGCAAATACCAGCAGCTTGGTGGTTTTACTGTAGTAAATACGGCCATCCTGCCTGAAACATTAGGGTATGACATTTTGGCAACCATGACTTTAGCAATAACTGTAAACATTTTATGCAACTTAGTATAAAAACAAAACATATACCATAAACATCAGTCTAAAACACGGCATGACTGTGTGATTGAAGTGAAAGTTGATTTCACCATTTTTATGCCTTGGATAGCACTAGAACTGCTCTTTATTGAGGTTTCAGAAATCAGATAAATGTTTCACAAATCCCACAGTTGGTTTTAAATATTCTGCTATTAGTCAAGAATAATCTAGTCCAGGTTTGAAGAGTCTAGGTGATGTAGTTTTTTAGCTAGAGTAAATTGAAGATGCTTGTGGAATCGCCCTTTAGCCATTTCCCAAATTGGAAACTGCATTTGGAAACCAACTTCAGCTTCATCCAAGCAGCAGGGCCTAACATACAGTTCTCCTAATGTATGACAAATCTATGGTCGGCATAAAATTAAATAATCCCAAATACATAATTTAATAAAAGCCTCTAATAAAGGATGATGGCGCCGGCTGTAGGAGTTTGCCGTGAAATCGGTGGATCACCAGCTCAGCCCCTGGTCTAGTTTTGAGATTTCAGTTTGAAATATAAAAGGCATTATTAAAAAAACAAAAGAAACCAAAATATCACACCAGCATTCCATTCCTTGTAAAAATTACTTTTGCAGTTTGGCTCACGGTTTTACATCGTAGATATAAACATCGCTATTCTTTATTATTTCATATTTTGATTAGATTAGGCTTGTTTCAGCTTTACTTCAAAAGATGTGACTAAGAAGCAGATTTAGAAGTACACTGAAAGCTGTAGGATTTGTTAAAGACTGAGCTGCGCTGAAGGAAATAAGAGACAAGTTCAAATACCTACAACTCCTTCCTAAAGGTGAAGATATATCATAGATATCAAAAGAAAATAAACTGGAGATCGTGGATAGTTTAGGAAATAGCGCCCCCTTCACTTCCGGAGTGCAATTTTCCCGTTTCCAAATAAGGTATGAGACGGACAGCGGTCCGTCCCGCCCCTTTCTGTTTGCTGCAGCGAGGTCCTTCTCACTTCTTCTGCCAGACAGAGAGTCAACCACTAGAGAATATGGCACTGAGCGCCCTCTGCTGGCAAAACTGATCATACCATATAATATGGTATGTTTAGTTAGGCTGGTGGTCATTTGTAAATGAATTAAGAGCTCAGTGAGAGATCTTTATGATTATTCTCATCTGCTCCTTAGAAATGGGAATGTAATTAAGAGCAATGTTAATTAAGTTTGGTAAAGGTGAAGGAGCTGAAGGCTGCTGCTGTTTCAACTGGTGTGAAGTGGTGTGTCTCGACAGTGATTAATCATGTGAGTCCTGGGGTCCCTCTGTAAACAGAGAGAAGGACACCTTGGGTTTGCGCTGATACAGGTACAGTGGAGGAAAAAGCTGCTCTGAGCAGGTGGGGGAAAAAATAGCTTTGGGCCTGCTCCGCCCCATGGGGTTCTTTTTCAAAAGCGAGAGCCTGATTGGGTTCCAGCTTCCTCACAGAAATGTCAAGCAGAGGGCATTTGAAGAATTAATTTAAACACAAGTGCAGGGTGTGTCCTTAGGGACCAAGGTGATGTAATTACATGTTTTCCCATTTTTCATATGCAGACATCAGGTATCCCCTCTTAGTAAGCTCTGAGAATGGCAAACTCTTAAATCTTCCTTCAACTTACAGTAACAACAAAATCTCTCCCCAGGGGAAAACAGGAGCAGATAATTGTGTTGGGTTTTTTTTTGTTGTTTTTGTGCACGTCTATTCTTAAGTATATCTCCGGTCAGGTGTGAACAGTGCTGTTTATTTGTCCTGTCTGTTAGGACAAATAACAGATACACACTGCAAGGTGGAGCTCTGCTATGCAAACACAGAAACAAATCTGGCTTTTCTAAACCAGCAGAAATCTGATACCAGCGGGAGCGAACACAAGATAATACCCTTCCAGAGCTGCCTTAGGGGATCAAATATGGGAGTATTGGTAGAAACAATGTTTTCCTTTATTTCTTAAATAAGCCTAGATACATTTTTTTCCCCTCCAAGAAACCAAATACAACATCTTTACGTTTGAAATGTTTGTTGAAGGAAAAAGTGTCAGAGGAAAAAGCAGATTTTTTTTTCTGCAAAGAAAAACACTCCTGAAAGATGACTGGCATTCAAATTTCACTCTCCTGGATCAGAACCAGCATGTGTACAGAGATTAAAATGTAAAAAGAAGAAACCAGAGCTACAAAACAAGAGTTCTTAAAATATAATTTTATGATTGAATGACACATTATTAGACCTGCTGTGTGATTTCTTTAGATGGAAGCATGACTCTTTAGTGAACCTTGATGCCCTTTCTGTCTTTGAAAGAACACTCTGTGAGATGTCTTTTCAGGGTTTGATGAAATATACTATCAATACCAATACACAATATGCCCCTAAAATAACTACATATTCATGTAAAACTAACAGCTCCTCAACAAAGTGGCACCATAAACTGAAAAACCAGAGGAAGTTATTTCTCTGGTTACGTCTCTCGTCATCCTCTGACGAATCCCCCTGAACAGCTCCTTCTCCTGTCACAGTCAAACTTGTGGTAACAATAGCTAGCAATGACAATCAGCGAGTTTGGCACATTTTGCTGCGTTCATCTGAACTCTTTGACCTTTGTTCTCACAGCTTCTCTGCACCTCCTGTCCCCTTGCAATTTGGTGCTTGAGATTTGACTTGAAAAAATGCTCAAAGACTCAGACTTGACTTTGACTTGACCCTCTTTACTTGAGACTTGACTCAGACTTGCACCACAGTGACTTGGTTCCACCTCTGGATTGAACAGTGAGATGTTCAAAACCTGTGAAATCTTTTCACTGCCCAAGTCTGTTTTAAATTTCTCCACAGCTCCTCCCTGACCCGTCTGCTGTTTTGTCCCCAATATTCTCTGAACCTCCCAGGCGTCACAGAGCAGCTGGATTTTTACTGACGTTAGATCACACACAGCTGGACTCTGTTTAGTCATGAAGTGAGGGCTGAATACTTTTGCTCTCCACACTTTTCAGTTTTTTATTTTTAAAAAATATTTTTGAATCATGTATAATTTCCCTTCTACTTCACATTTGTGCAACACTTTGTAATAAATTCCAATTGATGTTTGTGGTTGTAAAGTGACAACATATAAAAAAAGTTCAAGGGGGTATGAATACTTTTGCAAGTGACTGTATTTAAATACATCTTAACATTAATGAGGTTGCATTGATCATTTACTATTGACTGGGAGTGCGGAGGCCACGACATGAGGCTGTACATACACTTTTAGGATGAATCCTACACAGTCTTTTGTAAATGATAACTCAGGGCTGCTCAGATTGAAGCTGTCTTTGTTATTTGATGTTTGGTATTTCCTTGCAATGTTCAAACTGAGACAAAATGAAGACATTTTTTGTGTGAGCTGCAGACTGCACGTGCAAGTCCAACCTGACTATTCACTTAGACACCAGTGAAGGAATGCTTGGTCTGCTCCCAAGCATTTTGCTGCTGTAACCCTCAGGATGTTTCATCAGTGTTTGTTGCCTTATTGCATGTAACCTCTGCAGTAGCAGATTATTGCTAGAGGCCTTGCTTGCTTGTGCCGCAGTTATATCAGGTTCAAAGACAGGAAGACTTTTTGCTTTTACCGTCGGTGTGTGGTGGCTGACAGAAAATGACATAAAAGACATACTTATGCATAGATTGGTACTTATTGAAGATTTGATCATCTGATGCACAATATTTTAAAGTTCAAATTAAGTGTGCAATTACTTGCCTGCTTTATTCGTTTGATCCCTCGCTGCTGTTTCTTCTTTTCGCGTCTTGAATCTCTGTATGCAACCTGGTTATGATCCACCAACGTGTGAGTACTTCTGATGTTTTCGCCACTTTATCTCAAGTTGCGCAGAGCTCACTGCTGTGATGAGCTGAGAACACTTCGGAACATCCTAAAGCCTGTGGTCAAAGCTGTAAAAATCAATCCGGTGTGAAGTCGTCATCACCTGCCTGCAGGAGACCACAGTGATCGAACCGCATCAGAACCGAGCTCCAGATGTAGTCAAGAAAGAGGTGGGTGAAGGTCTGCCTGCCTCTCTCCAGCTTTGCAAGTGCAAACCCACAGGGAGTGCGACACATGGAAGCTGTGAGCTCAACCAGGTGCAGCTGCTGCTCATCAGGATCAATGATTTGTTGACCTATGAAACAGATTTCAGCCGCATCATGAACTCCTGCTTCGTTTGGGAGAAAAACACACACCAGCCCCAGACTGGAAAAGTATTTTGTCAGTTTCTGAGTTGAATCTCTCAGGAACTCCGAGAGTTGCTAAAGCCTTTGCAAGACCGACTGATTTAAGTTTTGTAGATGGTGTAAAATACTGGATAAAGTGTTGTGTTTATTTTCACTCTTAAGTTTAACTTTATGACAGACATTTACAAGTGGATCGTTGTCACCAAGTGCAGTTTGGGTAAAACTCGTCGCCAACGTCCTCATCAGACGACAAACTGTTTGCAATCTGTTTACAAACTAGGTGGAGAATTTTTAAGAGTAAGTTAACATGTGTGGCGCTTTATATAAGCATAGAAGTGGAGCAAAGTGAGAAGGAAAGAAAAAACAGGGCTAGGAATTAATGTGGATCCATTTTAAAATGATCCGTGTGGACTATGTTACTGTTTGATTGTAATTCAGAAGACCGCTGTTCTAGTTAGACAGAAAGGCCTTTAATAGACTTTGTAAGCCATATTAGATGTAATACACTTTGATAAATTTTGATTCAACTTAAAATAGAGTTTACATTGCAAATTATCTTTGCTTTTGGCATATCATTAAACAAATGCAGTTTAAATCGCACGACATTTAAAACAAGTATATTTACATTATAAACTTCCACTTTGTCTCTATCCTGCCTGCTAATAGGACACATTTTATAAGCTTCAACACGAATCATCCCTTTTCTTTTAAAAGTCGTTAAGTTTTCCTTCTCACTAAGGTAAAAAAACAGACAAACAAATTGTCCTTTCGAAACTAAGGATTACAACTCAAGCAGAAAATTGACCATAGGTAAAACAAATTAAAGATGATATAGGTCTTATATTTTCTTATACAGCTATGTGATGTGTGTCCGGTGGCAAAGAATAAATTCTCATTCTAAAATGTTTGCTGAAATCTTGCTGATCTTCAGCCTGAACTGTTGCTGCCAGAGCCAGTTTTGCAGGCCTTGCAGAGTGTAACAGAGTTAATATGGTGAAGGATTCCAGTTGTCATTACTTTTTTATTTGGGTTTATGCATAACGGGTGAACCTTCACACCTTCTTGGTGGTTGGCTGTGATAACTGTAATAGACACAGGAATCTTGTTGCCAGTTCATGACAGACAAAGCATGAGGTAGGTTCACTCTGCTAAAATGTTGTGTATCATCATTTTATATCCTTTATATTATAATTGGCTAAATGTATTTAGATCAAGCAGAATGTTAATGCTCGTGCAGCTCATTAAAATGTGTCTGCTAGCTTGATGTTGACGTAAAACGCTGTTCCTTGTAAGATGCTGCTGTCAGTCCTGACTGGTACATATCCCATTCCCTTCAGATGAACGGCGTTTCGTCCCATCCTGTCTCCTGGCCCTTATTCACACGATGCAGAGAGGAATTATATGAGCCATAAATATAACCAGACAGAACTGAATTATTATTTGGACTGACCACATCTGCAACCTGTTTCTAGTTCTTAGTCGCTCCTTGCTGGTTCCTCCCATTAAATCCTATTACTTCCCTGTTTCATGCTGCTGGATTTCTCTTCCTGGTTCTTGTGTTTTTTTATTTTTTATTTTTTTGTTTCTGCTCTGCCTCTCTATGTTCTTTGTGATTCTTTTTTTTTTTCTCCTCCTATATTTTATTAAAACTCCAAAATCAACACCTTTGCCTGCTGCCTTTCAACATAACAACAACATCTTGAAACTGGTAAGTGATCTGTGTCTAATTCTGACGCAGCAAAAATGCTTTCTATACATCTGAGCATTGTTTTGCGGTTTGAATGCTCAAGCAGAGCTTTTTCATTCATCATTCACTTCTTACAAACACGTGTCTTTGTTTACCTTCAAAGCATGATTGATGCCGTCCCCTGATAATTCCTCCCATCTCCATGTAATTCCACCCTCTGCAGATGCACAACCGAGTGCTGCGTATTATAGAACAAGCCTGCAAACTAAATGGTGTATGCAGACTGTGGGAGCTTGGGACCACCAGAGGCCCTAAAACGCAATCTCATTATAAACATCCCTCTGTTTATTCCCTAAGTTGCGGGAGCTATTATCAAGCATGTGGCACGCTGTCATCCTTATCCACACCAGAGACGAGCTTGTTTCTTTCCAGGCTGAAGCCATCCCCAAGTCATATACTAAGAAGCCGTGTGGCAGACCATCACTCTTCATCTGTAGCGACCCAGAGCCAGACAGGAGTTTGGAATGGGTGTCGCTGTTGCCAGTTTTGTCAATCATGACAGCCTCTGCAGCTAATGCAGCACAGATGGTGTGCTGGTCCCTGTTCCCGTCTGTCACTGCAGAAGAAGAGTGACAGGGTTCTCAGCCCTGTGAGGCGACACTTTCAGCTTGTTAAAAACTCTGCCATCCTTCAGCCTACTTTAAGTGGACTTTACTCTTGCAGTGCAAAACAACACTCAGAACTGTAAGTACAACGATAAATCAGCTGCAACAAATCATAACAGAACAAGACGGATATTTGGGGGTGCGGGGTTCTGGTCCAGAATATATCCAACAGTTTACATTTCCAGACTTTTTTTTTTTCCCCCGTGGTTGAAATAATGTCAGTCTTTAACAACTAAACTGCAAATTGTGAAGTAAAATTTGTGCCTATTTTCTCAACATTTATCATTAAGCATATCCAGTGTATGTAGTTATGAAGCTACTTTACTTATGCTGGGTTCTAGGTCAGTATTTATTTTATATTTTTTGGTTCAAGATTCAGCAGTGCTGCAGAGAAGACTGGGACATTTTTCCATAAGTACATGGCTCTGAACTGCATGGTTCTGGAAAGGTGATGCAGAGACACTTTTCTGGATCAACAGAAAAAGAATCCAGTGAACTGCTACATTATCACTATAAATGACACATTGAATAAATATTTTACAGACTTATTAAAAAGGACTGATACTACAGGACTGTTTAATTATTTTATAAAAGAAAGCACGCAGTTGTTTATTGTAATATCATGTAAACATGAATCTATAATATTCAAATCAGTTCTATAAACTGTGTGTATTTTCTTCTGGCTCCCACAAATCCAGAGTCTTTTGATCAGGTCCAACTAGTGATGGGTATTACTGTTACTATCATGGGTTCTGTTCAGTAGCTAGTATTGTTTTGTTCACTTGTTTTTTTCTTTTTTTTTTGCAAAATAAAATTGAAAAGTTTGATGAAAATATTACACAAAATTAATAAAAGGTGTTCTGGAGTTCAACGAGCTGACTGGTCTTTGGAAGCCAAGCCAAAAGAACAGTCAGCTCTCTTAAAAATCACCAGGTCCGACTCCAACATCACTTATAAGTGCTAGTCGGGCCATTGCCTTCCCGCCTGAAATAAGTTCTCGTTTCCACCACAGTCTGGGCTCCATCTCCTAGATTCATATTGTCTTCGGTCGATTTTTGACCTGGTCAGTCTGCAAACAGATGGTCTCTGCAGCCTGCCCATTGCAGCTTTTTGTTCAGCACAGAAACTAAAAGTGACACACACATACCTTTGCTTTGATGGTAATTAATTTTTAATGTAATACAGTGTTTAAGATTCCACCTGAAACGTAAAACTCACAGCGCGTCTAGTGGCTTATAACACTGTGATAATGTGTTTTACCGTGGAACTCAGTCAATCCACATTTCATAGATGAGTTTCTAATGTGGATAGATAGATTAGGGTTTTTTTTTTTTTTGCACCAGATTGTTTGCAGTATAATGTTGCTTTCCAAACCAACCAGGTACTGGACCAAAACATCATAATCAAGGCACCTACAGGGAGTTTGTCCTCCAAAAGTGCCACCCAACTATGATTTATCTGTGTCCTCATTTTGTGTGGATCACACACACGGGAAGACACGACGCTGCAAGCATTTCTTTTACCTGATCCAGTTATCAGCAGTTGATATGAGTAATAGGGCATTAAGTGCATTGAGTAGCAAAGGTTCTTGAAAAAAAAAAAAAACATCCTTTTAGGTGAATAACAGTAAATGTGGTAATAATTTGTTATTCTCTTGCTGTTCAACAAAGTGACCATTACATAACAGAGGAGGCAGATTGTATCTCTCTGAATCATGCAGGTAAACAATTATGCACAACAGTTTATGTCTGTTAGTTATCCCAGTAAGAACTGGCAGTAAATTAACCCTAAAAAGACAATTATTCTCTGCAAAAAGGTGTGTGCGTTCATTTTGATTCAGTTTTTCGAACATAATGTAGGAAATAAGAGGTGAGGATGATGTTTTCTGTTGTTTGCTCCATTATGCTGAAAGCTATATAGTCTGAAAACAAGAACAAGTCCAGCTGTTTCTTTTTCACGTGCAGTGTACTCTAGATCACATGCAAGTATTGCTTTAAAATCCCAGGGACCCAAACATTTATCCCTAAGCCTTTAAAGTAAAATATGGCTCAATCAAAACAATAGCCGACCAGCTGTGTTGTGGAAGGCATTCTGCTGGATGAATTAAGACCTACGTTGGTGTTTGATGCAGCGTCTTATGAGACTGAAACATCAGCGAAGCTGAACAATCATCACATAAAACACGTTCGCGGCTGACGTGGGCTCTGCAGCTTAAGGATGGAACAAAACTATGCCTGCAGGTTTATTAGCAGAAATGTTCACACTTGAGAGACGCTTATTATAATAACGAGCCAAGCGGTGATGTGATTTACATGAGGAAGCAGCCCACGGCGAAGCCTCTCAGAACAGCACAGCAGCTGTTTAAGACACAGAGCAGAGCTGGGCTGCACTCTGCTTTAAGATGAAAGGGAACAAAGTGCCCAACAGGCAGCTGTGTTTTTGATTAATGAAAGAATTAAACTTCAGCAATCTGTGAAATAACTTATTCGGTCCATTAATAACACATGTGAATTAGTGAAATGAAATGAAAGCGCTCCGGAAAATGAACAATTACGCCGTGAGACCAATAAAGCCCAAATGGACAGTGTTTTACGTTTTTAACGTTACGGCTCCTTGGAAGAAACACATTCACACGACTGGTGAAAATCGGCGCTTCAACAGACACAGTAAAAGAAAAAACAAAGAACAAAGCCTTTAATATATACTCACTGTCAGAGGACTTCACAGAGAATAGACTGATTTGACTATAATTTGGAACAAAAGGAGTCCAATGATGGGCTTGTCAGTGATTTGATTTGGAAGAAGCTGGTAAGTGTAGAATTGGCACCAGAGGGCACAAGCAGCATCACCAGTGGAGTTGAACCAGAACATTCAACAGTCAGAGGTGAAACGGGATGGATTTCTGATGGATTTCTACATTCAGACTGGACATTATGACTGGCACTTTGCAGCTTATTTACAATAAGTTTTATTTGTCTGCTCATTTTGATAAACTCGTCCACGTATTTGTTACTTTAAAAAGCCTTACTGTCACGATAAAACCACTTACATGTCTTAAAAAGATGGAAGACTGTGATTTCATTCTGTGTACACAAAAAAGTTTTAAATAAATATTTCCCATAGACTGCTATAAATTCCAAGGCATTGCAGAGGGTCACGGTGCCTCCGCAGGGATTAGGTCAAATGCCAGTGCCATCTGGTGGCCTAATCAAAACACAAACAGCTCAGGCAGGGATGTTGTGATCCCAATGAAGATTTCAGCCGTTTATCAGCGGTGTTTTTTATTTGTGTTTGTTTTGTTTTGGGGTTTTTTCAAAAATTTGTTTGTTGCTTTTTCATGTTTTAAAAGAGGTACAACGATAAGTAAGTCACACAAGTATAAAACAACAAGCAAAATCAACAGCAATAACAAACAAACATGAACAACATAAGCCTTCAAGGTGACAAACAGATGTAAACTGCAGTGAGACAATAAAATTTAAGTTTGTTTTCTCAGGACTGAGACTCTCCAATAATAGTGTCAGGGTTGCATCGTCACTCCTGGAACAAGGCACATAGACATCAGTGACTCAGTTTTGAACATTTTTCATACAATTGAGTACACTTGGAGTTGACATGAAAATAAAATAAAACTAGAATTTAACTGCGGCCTGCCTGACATGTGCATATCGCTTTGGACCCAGTGTTCTCACACTTAACCAGTAACACGTCTGTGCAGGCCAGCAAGCTTGCACAGCTGGACCTGCCCTTGGTAAGAATCTGTGCAGCTGTGATGAGCTCAATATGATCCACTACAGTGCAATAGCTGAAGCTCATGCCAGGTCCATCATCATAGTGCCATAGCTGACCTGGTTCACCACTATGGTGCAATGACTGAACCTCACGCAGTGAAATTCAGTCCCAGACTGATGACTATAACCTTCGCACATGTGGTTCTCACTCACGGTGCGAAGTAAAAAAAAATAAAGACAGTGGATAATTGTTTTTTTCTAGAAAATTTTCAAC
>NW_015114635.1:68752-113686 GCF_001443285.1 Poecilia latipinna
TACTAAGGATTTTAATTCACATTCAAAAATTCTGTGAAATAATAAATTTATGTCAGCAAAATATGAATAGTCACAAGAAATATTTATCCCACTAAAAGTAATGGCACCAATGCCGGGATCGAGCCGCACATTTTGATACCACTTTTGTGGGTGGGCACGCAGCGGTTCAGGTGGCACAGAAGAAGAAACTGTAATAATTAACAGACCGCTTATTGGGTGAAATTTTATTTAAAACTTCCAAGAATGTTGAATTTCAGGACACTCAGTCAATCAAAGTGCCTTTGTCCCCACATTTAGAACATGTATCTGGAATATTAGAATCAAATTTATTTAGAAATGCTGGAGTAACATATGTTCTCAGTAGACTAATTTAAATTGAGTGTTAATAGTTTGTGTCTGGGCTTTCAGACAGGCCCTCTGCCATTCCTCTACTGATATATTGCCATTCAATTCTTCATTGCCATTCTGTTGTTTTCTGAGGATGTTTGCAAACTGACTTTGCTGATAATATAAAAGCAGGATAATAGGTCCTTCTTCAGATGATAATTTATTGCCCAGTTTTCCAAAAAGGGAGACAAAGTAGTGTTAGAGACTTTTGACCTAAAGCAAAACTTCTGATTTGACTTTAAAAAAAATTTGTTGGAATGTCAAATTTCTGTTTCAAATCATTCAAACTCATCACAATGTTTTTATCAAATAAATCTGAAACTTTGCATAGACATTTAGGATGCCATGTAGTAAAACCCATGTCTGTCCTACCTGATTACAATGTCATATTGCCCCAAATGGGGGAAACATGGGATAGTGTTGGTACTTCATTTTTGAGTTTATGTACTCAAATAGTATTTTACATTGTGGTTTAAAGTATTTTTCAATAAATGCTTGTATTTCCTTGAATATAGGTATGCATGTAGGGATAAGGGCATGGTATTCACATTTTTATCTGCAGTTTTGGAAGAAGAAGCTAGATGGAGTGATGAAGAAGTATTCCCTCACTCAACTCCTTCAGCCTAGCCAGCAGCAATTAGCAAACAGCTGGTGGACCGGGCGTCTTCTGAACCCATCATACTTCTTAGTGGAACAATGGTAAGAATGCTGCTACAGGGCTTATTGTGAAGAGGTGTTGTGATGGCTTCTTAAAGGCGGAGTTTCATAAAGAACAGGAGTTTTTAGAGACAGAGGCCCGATTTTCTGATGTCACATTTCCTTGAAGTTGTATTTGATACGTAGCATTTCTCTAACAACTGGAGGTAAAATAGTTTCTTGATTGTTACATAAAGTGGCATCAGGTGCGTGGAAAATATACTCCATCTTTAAAGTTCATGAATGAATTGCTGAATGCTGCTTAAGATGGAAAGCCTTAAGATTGATTGTGAGCAGTGAGACAATCTGTGATAACCAGACAGACAAAAGTATCCCTTCAACCTGAACGGTGGTGAGCTTCAGGATGATCCTCTCCCATGACACATGACTCAGTTATAGATTTGTTTGCACAGTAAAATGGTTGCTGATGGAGAGGCGAGATGTAAAGCATTAAGTCAATTTGAACCATAATTGTGAAGGAATTATGCTTCGAGACAAAATGAGACACAAGGTAGTTTCCATTAAATGATCCTGTCACACAGCTGAAGGTGCATTACAGAGAACTAGAGCCACAAAAAGAACGTCAACATGTTTCACTTAGACAAAAGTTTAGTATTTGATTTTGCTTTGAGTGAAGACCTTGAGGATGCATCTGTGTTTATCTGTGTTTAGGTGGAAGGTCTTTTGTGTTTTCTGCCCACAAAATGCAATTGGTTTCATCCACAAGGCTGCAGGCCAATGTAAATGCAACACTTTGACATACACAATTCAAATCAGTACTCATCCCCATGCTAACCTTTCCTGGACAAGACAGAGGATGGAGTCTGAGTGTCCTCGGTCATTTTGCACGCTATGGACACAACTCCAAAGTAGGCTCATAATTGGATCAGTGCTTAAATCAGTCAATTCAGCAAAAACAAGCCATGTTCTGGTTGCCATGTCAATCCCAGTGTAAGATAGCATCATATTTATTTCCACTGAGACGTAGTGAAACTGAGATAACACTGCAGGCATCCAGTGGGATGAGTGACTGGAAATCTAAATGTAGAACGCTATAATTAATTTATCGCTGTTAATCATTCATGGGTTTACTGAAACAAGCAGACACACAGCAAGGCAAAAGAAATAGAACTGAATAATTAAGAAAAATATAAAAAAGGGGGGAAAAAAGCACTTTGTCCTAGGGGGGAACAAAACAGTGCAAGCAGAATTTGCCCCTTTATCTTCTGTATTTTACCCACTGAGAGATTTGAAGAGCGCGAGGCGTTACGGCTTCCTGTCCCAGCAGCACCTGGGAATGAATCCAAAACATCTTTGACCTGTTCCTGTTCTAAGCTGGATTCAACAGCAGCACATTTCTGTTCTTAGCTCGCATCATGTTTGTTGAGTGAGGACATTTTTAAAATAATTCATACTGTTGCCTACAGGAAGTAATAAAAAAAAACGATAGAGGTATTAAATGTTCCAGAAATATCAACACTGTCCTACACAAGCTGCTTATTGCATAGATTTGTATAAAAAAAATAAAACAAAAGTGCAGCATGACTACCTACAAATATATAAGCATTTAAGTGAAGTCTGACTGTAGATCATTTACAGTGAAATAACTCAAAACTATTTTCATCAAAATATCTAAAACGGCATCAATGGCCGTTTTCAAATAATTTTGCTTTTGAATATTACTTCTGTCAAATGATTAAATTTGACCAAAACTCTAATGATGTCATTTTTAAAATACTGCAGTACATTAAATCCAAGCCGTTCTCCAAAAAGGTCAACGCAGTCGTGATTTCCACTAGGGTGAGAAAGAACTGCTGGAATCCGCAGCTTTTGTGATGTAGAACAGTGTTAATAGCTTACAGCAGCCTTGTTGTCAAAGGTGTTATATCAATTCATAAAGATGATCCTTCAATCCATTTCTTAGGCTCAGGCCCTACTGCTCTACCCAACAAAATACAAAAAACAATGCAGTGAAGAGAGAAAGGACAGGGCTATGTCTGCTCAGACTTCCCACCCTGACCTGTGCGATGTATGGAAGACGGATAAATATTAAAACAAAGATAAATCTCGAATAGATTAAAACTTCGATTTATTTGGAAACAATATTTAGGGTCTGTCCAAAAAATGATCACTGTAAAATCTTTCCACCCGACAATTTCAACATCTCGTTCTGATCTCAGTGAGGGACTGCAGTGGATTGGGGTTGTCACTTCAAATTGCTGCTCCATCCATCTCTGTCACTTAGTCATTGTATCTTTGAGCAACACCCAGGTCCTGCTTTGCTTTCTGGTGTTGGTCAGTGGGTTTCAGAACCAACCCAATGAGAGCCTCACTTCTGTCAGTCTGATAAAGTGCTGCACAAGTACACAGCATTTACCATCCCCACTGTCATGCACTGACACAATTTGACATTGGACAAGGAAGTTCAGGAGGTCACCAGAATGGACCGGTCCATTTCATGCTGAACTGTTTTTTTTTTTTTTGGTTTTGTTTTGTTTTGGGTTTTTATTTTTATTTTTAGATAATTAAAGTGCATCAGTGCTGCTGCCCAGTCATGTTTGGAGCTATTTTAATTTGCATCTCAAAGGCAGGGCTTGGTCCACGCAGGCTTTCTGCACAGCTGAATGGTTGAATGGAAGATTGAAGGATTTCTGAAACATGCATGAAAAAAAAACGAAGCCAACACTCCAGGAAAGTGTTTGACTTTTTATCAGGGAATTAACATTATAATATAAGCTCAAAAAAGTAGATTTTATATAATACTGCCCCTTCAGCATGACATTCATCTTTCTTTATTTTCGTAGTTTCATAATTGGACACGTCATCTGATTGACTGAGCCACTCTGCATGCTTTGGTTTATCATAAAGAGTCTCTTCACGTTTCTGCATTCACCTTTTCTTCAGCTTTATGAAGTCTGCCGGTACAGGATATGCTAAGACAAACAACACAACAATGTTCTGTTACCTGGGACACAACGTATGTTCTTCATCCAAACATCCTGTTGACATCAACTGAGCTCTGCTCTGACTGGACTATTTCTCAGTATCTCATTGGCTTGTACCATCATTCTGGAGAAAGACTTTGAGCTTCTACAAGCTTTTTCTTTAAAAGAGGAGTTTTGTGCAGTGAGTGTTAACAGAGGAAACCATATTTGCTATTTTCAGGACCCTTAGGAGATCTCAGGGTACTTTTTGGGTTTTTTAAACTCTTGATTATTCTTTTGACTCCTCTGTCAGATTTATTTCAAAGAGCCCCCGACTGTGGCTGGCTTATTGCAACAAATGCTTTTTTTTTTCCACAACCATGACTCCATCAGTGCTCACTGGAACATTCAGAAGTTCAGAAATGCAGCTGTAGCCATTGCTGTTTGCGCGAGGCTTTTTGCACACCATTTGCTTAAATGTTTAATACTTTCAGGAAATTAGTTCCCAAATAAAAAAAAAATACATGGGGAAATTAACGTTTGAATGACAAAGGAAGTAGATTTCTTTATTTGTATGGGTAATGTGTGTTGCTTGTCCTTCAGGTTTTGAAGAGGTGGAGTCAGAGAGGCAATAGAGCATCCCCTATGATTCTGGGAGGCAGCTCACCACAGGGATCTGACTGGCTGACCTGCCTGGCAGCTATGATAGATACACTGGGACTGCCTTGACCTCACTGGCTGACATTCACAAGCTCATTGTTGGCCTGGGTCATCATCAGCTCTGGGTTACTGAGGCTGCCGCAGGATTTGGTGTCCCACATGCATCGAATTTCTGAATTCATCTACTCTGTGTGTTAGGAACCTATGCAAAAAGGTGGTGAGACTAAACATCCCTGTCCCAAACAGATAAAGAAGGCAGTATTATCTGTTTCTAAAATGTAAGGGAAATAAATAAATCTTTTGTGACAACTCATCTGACACATGACCATTTGTGGAAAACCAATCATGTAAAGCGCCAGTTCGATCCTGAGGGAAGCTAACGCTATGAAGCTTACCAGAAATTGCAAACCCCGAGGAAATGGGACCATGACATCTTTGCCAGCCATAAAATGTTTTAAGCATTCCTCTTGCTTAGCATTTGTTGTGTTATATCAGGCGCGTTGCTGCAGAAATATGGCATCCATTTGTCCCTCATTCTTAACCCTCTATGATATAATGAGGGTTAAGATTGACCCTCGTTCTTAACCCTGGCAACAAACCCCTTGAAGCCCTTCCACACACAGACAGTACCTCCAGTTTTACTATGTAATGCACTGAAAGAGAAATGAGACCCTAAGAGAAGCAATAGCGGTGTTTAAATTTGTCACATAATTGTCCGGGGGGAAATTTGACACCTTTTTCAACAGACCTCTTCACAGGGAAGAGCCTCATCATATGACTCCTCAGAAATCATGAAAAAAAAGTTTTTTTATGACATTTTTTTAACCAGGAAAAAAAAAACATACTCAACAATACATTTACTTGAATGCTCTGTGTTTTTAATGGTGCACCTGCTTTTCCACCAGCATTGTTCACTTGGACTCTTTTGGTCTTTGAGGTCATAATATTTGTTGCTTTCCACCTTCGTTTAGTCACAAGTATGGCTGCTTGTGGAACAGTGCCAATCAATAAAATGCGGGCAGGAAGCAGCCCGTACAAGCCCAGGAGTGTGAGCCTGAGAATGTGTGAAGGTCTTATCCACAGCTGCAGCCAGATTAATTCCCAGCCTGAGATAACATCAGCTACCCTGTCATTCTGCTGCCTTCTCTAATTCTCACACTCTGGAAGCTACCCAGTGCTTTTAGGCGCTGCACATGTGGAAGAAGTCTGAGCTAATTTCATAGGGATCAATGTAACACAGAGTTTCATGGTTAATTAATTACAACTTATCTGGTACTATTACCATAACTTCACAGAAAGCCCAACTTTTGAAGTATCCAAATCCACAAAATATCCGCTAGTCCGCGTGTCAGCGGGTTCAATTTATTTTGATTCGAGATCCGACGTAAAAGATTTTGTGTGTCCCAGAGATTAGATTTGCAGATCCCAATGCATCTATAAAGTTGGTCCGTCAGATCTACAGGGAGGGCTTCTGTTAGCATGGGTGGACACCTTCCTAATGAAGTGTAAAAAGATCAGATTAGTTCACTGACATGCTTCACTCACTCTCTTATATTCAATTATTCTGTCCCTTGAATTAAATTATCACCTGCTTGTCCAGACAGATGTCTTGCTTAGGTGCTGATGCTGTCGTCTCTTCCACTCTCTGCCAGGGATTCATCTGATGCCACAAGGGGAAAAGGACATGTTTTTATTCCTGAGAAATTCATGAAAAAAAAAATCCATGCCATCAGCTTTGGTTTTGACAATATTTTCTCAGTGATTACGGTTGTGGGATTTCTTTCATAATGAATCCAACATATTGAAGTCTATCTATTAAGGGGATGGCATTTGACTTTTGTCATTTTCTGCCACAAGGCACCATAAAGATTGACATTTGAGCAGCTGTGCTTTGTGAGAAAGTGATGGAGTGGAACCATTTGTCACCAGCTGCAGGGACATTTCACTGCCTCAGGCAACTCATATGCCGGATCTTCAAAAACTCATCTTTATTCTATAGATTTGTATGTTGAAAACTGTCCTGCTCGGAAAAACCGAGCCACTGGTGAACGGGTAAATCTGTGATATATAATATTTCTAAAGTTATTCTCGAATTCTTTTGGTTTTGCAAGTTTTTTTTTTCCATTCCTTTCATGACAATGTTTCACCAGTCTTTCTGAGGTTTAGTATAACCACCAAAAACAAAAAAAAAGGGAAAAAGTCAGTTGTAGAAATTGAGAGAATGTTAGATTAATAGTGACATGCAATTTAACTTGCTTGGGAATAATTTGGAATATCCTTCCAAATATATCATCCAAGAAGTCTGTTGCCCTTGTGGTAATCATATTGATATTAAAATGGCGATTCAATAAACCACACAGTTTCAGGGGGAAAAAAGATTCATGGTTTTTGTCAAAAAAAAAAAAGAACCCAGCTTCCTGACATACATTTCATTGCGGAGTGCTCTAGGAAACCTTCGGGTCCTGCAGAGCTGCAGTAGTAGCTCTCCAGCTGATTCAAATATTGCTGAAATATGGAAGGGGACTATTTAGTGTCTCTATTTACAGCAGGATTCTGTTTTATATTTCACTTGCACAGAACAGGTTTCTAAATAAAATATTAAAAACTAAAACTTTGCATGTGAACCCCTACATCTCTGCTTTATTTACTATTCTTTGGCCTTGATGTGACTGCAAAGGGCTGCATTCATTGACGTTTCAGGGTTACGACTGTCATTCTACATGTGGACAAAATGGCTGAGATCCGTTCTGTTAATGAAGGAAAACAGCCTGAACATGGCTCAATCTCAATGCATTTATTTGGACCTGATCTGTAAAATACTTTTTTGTGAGGTCTAGATCTATGTTACACAGAAAACAATACTGCTTAAAACAGAATAAATCTTACTTTTGCCTTGTGTTTATCAGCAGCACAGTGGCAGATACACAAAATGACGCAGATAAATATGGGGTTGAAAAGTTATGCAGTCAAAAATTAGCAGCAATAATCAGGGTTATTTAACTGGGGTGTTCATTTTAAGTCATATTTTCACTATGTTATTCATTCATGTATAAACTGTACAACAGTTTATGTGGCATCAGTTTTAAATACGGGAATCTCTAAAAGCCTCACAACCTAACATGGAACATGGAAACAATCTGATAGTACAATTACTGACTTGCTACATTTTTTTGTAAGTTTTTTTGTAGATGCCTATTTAATTTTAATAGTTTCTTTCATTTTAAGTTGTTTTGGTCTGAATTTTCTTTTGGATGTGAGGTTTAAGACATCTGATCTTGAATTTGGTTGCCAGGGATTGATTGATTTTGGATCAGCAAAATCCTCAAAGTAAATGTTTTTTAACCAGGAAATCACTTTTTTTCCCTTGGTTTTATTCCTTCCCATTTCTCTGCATCTCTTTCTAAGAGAAACATGAAACCTTTCAACTTCAAGTTAACTGAAGAGACTAGTGCCAGAGACAACAACTTGTAAGGTTTTGTAAACAATATAATAATATATTGTATGAATATTTTCATCATCAAAGTTAATTTGATGCCAGGCTGCGATCTAGTTGGGATCAGATGGGAAAGCTGGAGTGTGTGTTGTTGTTTTATTGGGCTCTAACAGACTTGGCTCTTCCTTTTGGGAAGAAAAAACTTTAAAAAGAACCAAAACAACACATAAATGAAGAATAACAAAAAAACATAAACATACATTTAGAATATTTTAAGTGAAGTCATTTTCTCCATCCCATCTATACATATCTACACCTTTTTGTATTTTTTTCATGACCTTCGTTGTTGAAGTATTTATTTATTTAATATTAACTAAAGTGGAAGTCCATCACAATCCCTCTGTCATACATATTGCATACTGAGAGCAGCTGAAACAGTAAGAAATTGGCATTTGGAATAAAAAAAAAAAAGATCTAAAATTGTGAAATGGAAAGCGAACAGTTAAAAGGCTCGTTCAAATTACACATCCGTTTCAGAGAGTTGGATTGAATGTACTGATGAAAAATTCACAAACATGCATCCAGTGGCTCCACTTGTGTCTGTCTGTTAATGCTGCAGCTGCTGGCTGGCTGCTGCCGCCTCTTTGACTGAGAATGTCACCATGCGCGGCTGAGCACAGATGCACGCTGCCGAGGGAAGAATGAAACCTCTGCTCTTGGAAAGCATTAGATTTACTTTGGAATCAGACTTTTGAAAAGCTTTCAGCACAGCATTACTTTTTAAAGCAGGAAAAAAAAAATACCCTTCCCGACAATAACAACAGAAAAGTACTACAAGCTAGTTTAGTTTTCCTTTTTTGATTAAAAAAAAAAAAATCAGAGCAAATGATGGGAACGGTTGCGTATGTGTACGCCATGAAGACATAACAGCATTAAATTATTCCAGTACACAAATAAAAACTGAGTTCATAGCCGAGTTTCTGACTGGAATCAACAAAAGTACCTAGTTAGATTGTCTAGTTCTGATATAGTTTTCCCTTCTGCACTCTAAGGAAGGCAGCAAAATTTCCGCCATTTATCACTGCACTTCAGCATCACTTTTCAAAAGCGACAGAACAATAGGGGGTCTATGACTGAGCAGCAGAGACCCTGGTACTGGACGTGAAGTGAAAAAAAAGAGAAAGATTCATCAAACTGAAGAATAACTTGGGCAGACAAAGATGTATTGGAACGTCTCCTCTGCAGCAGGGCAGCAGATTTTTAGTTGTGTAAGCACAAAGAACGCCTTCTGGTTCAGCCGGATATGTACTCCTCACTGTGCATGGCAGGGCGTCATCAAAAGAAATTCAAGAGGAAGCTTTGAAAAAAGAAAAAAAACCTTCTGAGATTTTTGTGCATATCAAATACTTTTTTTTTTCCCCAAGTAATTATTTGAATTATTGTCATCCATGATACATTCGCATCTAATTCCAACATTTGGCTTCCGTGCAGAACGCTGTGAACTCTTTGTTAGCAAGGCTGTAATAAATGTGTGGAAAGACACAACCTGAGCCTCTCTCCTACCGCAGAGCAGGAATGGCTGCAGGAATAACCTGCAAAACAAATCTTGTGTGTCATTATTGAGTTGCTGCAAACAAAAAGATTTTTTTATTATCGTTTCTTTTATATTTTAGTCGACAAGGTGAGCATTAATAAATTAAGCTAAACAGAATCACTTCTGGTTTTTTGTACATCTGTAAAAATAAGTAGGTTGAGTCACAAGTAAGCATGAAAATAAATTGACTCTGTAGGCAAACTGGAGCATGTCCAGGACAGGGGCAGTGATGGTCTTCATGGTCATTTAACTGAGTGATTATACCCAGTGTGGTCATTATGAAAGGAGCCCATCATCAAATCAAATCATTGCAATACATTGCAGGATACTATAGCCTGCATATTTCTCACATTGCAACCACAAACATGAATACATTTCACTGGAATTTATTGTGAAGGACCAACACAAAGAAGTATACGACTATGAAGTACATAGAAAATGATACATGGTTCAAAACATAAAAAAAAAAACACTGAAAAGTGCGGTGTGCAAAAGTGTTCAGCCCCCACTTCTCTGAGTGCAAGTCAGTTTCCTTCAGAAGTTTCCTGATGTTTGCTAATGACTAAGCAAAGTCCAGTTGTGTGTGACGTAACGTCAGTAGAAATCCAGCTGCTCCGTGACGTCTCGGAGGTTCAACAGCATCATGACGTCCAGAGAACAGCAGGCAGGTCAGGGAGGAGCTGTGGAGAAGCTCAAAGCGGATCTGACCATCTTCACGGCGCTTCTGATCAATTTCTCGTAACATTCAGTTTAAACGGCAGCTGTTGTTTAAAGAGGAAGCAATAACAAAATTGTAAAATAAATGAATAAACGAGGTCTTTTTACGCTGTTTTGTGTTGTTACTTTAAGCGTCAACAGAATTGGTCTTTTTTCCAACTTTTGTCACTTAAGCCTGACAAATTAAAGTCAGTCACCAAACACGGGTTTCACACACATAGTGTGTATTTATAATTTTTCATTCCTGATATGAGAGGATGGAAACGACACCAAAGATTAAGACTTCCTGAAAAGATGAGAGTAGAGCCTTTCTGGTAAATCTCGTTCTATGAGGCAAACATATGTCTACACAGAGAGCATATTATGGATTTATCCCTTTTAAGCCTGTGACTGTAACAATTGAAAATATGAAAAGTTTATAGGGATGTGAACAACATTGCAAGGCTCTGTAGTGAATGAATACAACAGAAAATAACATAAGAGCTCAATGTTACAGTTTTTTAACAGTCTAATTTTGCACCCTTTATCTTCAGGCGTTTACTTATGAAGGTGTCCACACACTGAGTTGTGCACAACTGAATGCATGTAATCTGTATGACATAGCAGAGGTAACTTTGGAAGTAAAATGGAGGACCGAAGCACCACAGCTTCCAAAACCACACAGAAAAATGAACAATAAATTATGCTACTTAATAAGTAATGTTTTAAAGGAGAAAAATCTAGTAATATAACCAGGCAACTGCAGGAGGTTAGCAAATATTCGACACTTTCTAAAATAAGCAAAATCCTGCTGTTGACTCGGTTTAGTGTTCTTATGTTTTAAGCAACATACAGGACAGGGGTTTTATTTTCCTTTAAGGTAAAATAAATATGAACATTTAACACTTAATCAGGCAAAGTTTTATGACAGTTAAGAAAACTCATCACTTTATTTCTTCAATCTTTTGGACTTCAGAAAACCAACACTTAGAGATGCAAAGCTGGGAAATAAAGTACAATCTGACTTCCTGATGATATGATTTTCTTTTTCTTAAAAAAAAAAAAAAGATCCACTTACTGTCCGGTTCTACTGAGGAAAATGTCCCATAAAAATTTGCTGAGTATAACCTCTGAAACTTCTGCTTGAATTGCATTACAGAAAATAGTTGCACCTCATTAAAGCCATGTCCAAGCACATTGAATTTGATGAAAGACTTGGCTTTCTTTGATCATTTATCTTTTCTTGTGAAACTCTCTCTGAAATAATATACACCTGCCCAGCTCTAAATGCTTCCTTGTGACTCCAACACAACGTCCTTCCTCCTAAACAAAACAAGCTTGTAGTGATTTGAGTTTCTCAGTGTTGATTTTGGTTCTGAGTCTCTGAGTCGTCCTGTCTTGATTGTTCCCAGGTGTCTCTTGATTATCCCTTGTGTATTTAAGTCCACCTGTTGTCTGTGTCTCTTGTTGTTAGTTGTGTTGTCTATCCTGTCGTTCTTTGTTTAGTCAGTCGGCTGCCGGCGCAGTAGAACTGTACAGTCCTGCGTCGGCTCTCGAAGCAGTCGATTCCTGATTCGGTCACGGTGCTGCCTGCCTTCTGGGACTGTTTGAGCTGCATCCTTATCATTAAAACCACCATCCATCTCTACCCTGGGTCTCCTCAGCATTCTCTCCCTTCCTGACAAAGCTCAGTGCAAGTCCATGAAAAACCAAAGAAAAAGGCCAAAAATAGTTCTGTTCCATTAGCATTCTCTGTTTTCATCTCACCAGTACAAATCAGTATTTACACTAATGGAGGCAACCAGACAAAGCACAAGTTCAGCTGTTGTCTTTTTATAAATTCTCATGAAGCCAACTACAGCGAATCCTGCTTCACGGTGCACAGCAGCATGTCACCGCAGGCAGCTTGGAGAGACGTCATTAGTGGAGCAATCTACGCCATCATAATGTTCTACTTAGCTGTTTGTGCAAATATTCACATCACATTTAGGGGCTTTAGAAGATTTTTTTAATATTAAGCAAGCCTTGTTTTCTATAAAAGTACGATGTTGTGTACACTTCTAAGCCTGCCTACAGCTCATCAACAGTCACATGGTCTCCAACGTAGGTTTTGATACAGAAGATGTGCTTGTTGCCATCAGAAGTTTGTAGCTCAAACCCAGAATTGGCTCCAAGGCTGAAAGGTGGAGCATTCACAGTCTTCCATCTCATGCATAATAAACCCAAAAGCCTTGGTGTATTTTAGCTTTGCAGCAGTTTACAGTATGAGCCCTCCTCTGTTAGCATAAATCTTAAAACATTCATAAAGGTCCACAAAGTGGTATTTCACATTAGATTATGTGCAGAACATAACTGTGCTGTGCAGCTCCACCATGCTCACCTGCAGAGAACAAGTTCATGATCGACTGGTTGAATATTCAGTGGCTTTTGCAGCCCCATCAGTGAGGACTTGCCTCTTACAGACGAGCAGCAGCACAGTAACGGATCGCTGTTTGACGTAAGAAGACTGACAACGGCTCCGACTTCAAATCAGTCATCTCATCTCTGCTGCTGAGTGACAATGCAATCCACAATAAGCCGAAGACCCAGTGGCGAGTCTGTTCCTTCCTTTGGGTTAAAGGTAATCAATGCCCCGCGAATCAACAAAAGAGTCACTGAACAAGAGGAGCTGATGGACTTCCATGAGCTGAATGATGACGTCTGGGACACCAGAGTACAGCATGTGTCCATGACAGCAAAGACCGCCATGTCAAATGACTTGTCGTCTCTAAATATCGTAATGACGGTGCGCGCTGGGGGAACGTTAATGATCTTCTGTCGACTTATCTTCACCGCTGTTCAATGGATGTCTGGGAACTGTTATGTTTATCATTTTTCGAATCGCATACAGCAAAGTTTCAGTCAACTAGGGCTCTGTCCACAAAAGGTTAGATTTAAGACCAGACATGAAGAAGGATTTTTGCTGGAGAGCAAATGAACAGCATTTCCATTTTGTGATTCATTTGAATTGTTTGTTTATTTCTGAGCACGCTCATAGAAGATGCGGACGCCACTAAAGCCTGTCTCATAGAAGAAGCTGCTGAGATGAAACTGATTTGCTGAACGTGTCTTGTTTTATTATGAAAGCTTTATTTATCTTAGTGTGTCTCATTCAGTGCTCCATCAGGTTTGAACAAAGCAGTAAGAACATAATGTAATCTCTTGATGTTTATGTTCTGTTGGATCCCTCATAAATCCCTCCAGTGTAAATTTGCTCAATATATCGATTGTAAAGGTAGTGTGAGTTTAACATGTGACATAAAAGAAAAATAGATCTCAGCCTATCATTCATCCCGTCACTAGACTGATGTACAGGGCGGCCTTACCGGTTGGTGGTGGAGAGAGCAGTAAGAGACTTCAGTGATGTCACTTCCAGGATGCAGAGGAAATTGGACTGAACCATTATTTAGAAAAAGGAGGGATTGGTACGCTGTTACGGGGTTGAACAAAACTGTAGGGACCGGATTAAAAAGTGCGATTTTATAAATGATTCATGTATTTTTCTCATATTTCTTTTATTTAAGTTAAAAAACCTAAAAATGTTTTATTAGTAGAAATAACTTGCAATTACTGGCTACTTTTTACTTGTTTTATATTCACTGAAAAACGAACATTGGTCAGTGGAGACATGCTCATTTGGCTGATTTCTACACTTCAACAAGCCATAAATTTTTTCCAAACATGATTTTTAAAATATATTTGCATGTTACATTACAAAGACACATGCATATTTCCATTTCTTGATTTTCTCAAAAAAATGTGGGACACAAAATGCACCGAATTCAGAGAATGACCCTTTGTCGTTTGAAATGAAAAAGACGAAAATAGACTAGTTTTTTCAGTTTTCATTTACCAGACCAAAATTGGATTCGTGGCTCGTTATCCGCTTTCCCATTTAGTGCACAGAAAGAAAATGGAAAAAATGGATGACGAGCGCTCAGTTTTGATGTTCATTATTTCATTTTTGACCAGCGGTCTGACCCGGAACACCAGCAGTCCGAACGGCATGCGGCTCAGGCGGTTGCTGAGGCAAAAACTCGGGCATGGGAGGAGTTTGGAGAGACCATGGAGAGAGACGGTGGCTGCACCAGGTGGGCTCTAGAGCTCCCTCTGGAAAAGTTATAGCACCCCCAGAAAATATTAGATGTAATTGTTGCATTTTCATCAAAAGACACAAAATAAAAATAAATGATTGTATACCGAGTTTAAAAAAAAAAAACATCACACAAGGGGATTTGAACTTTGCGTATTATCACTTCCAGGAAACAACTGTAGCATTAGCTCAAAGGATGATCAGAGGAACCAGATCAATTTTGAGCTTCATGGCAAAAGCGATGAATAATTTCTTGGTTTACTATTTTTAATAAATTTGCGAACGTAAAAAAAAATGTCCACATTTTCAAAATGGGGTATTTAAGTGTAGACGTTTGAGGAGAGGTTAATTTAATACTATTTAAAATCTGTCAGTAGCAGAACAAAATGTGAAAAGTGAAGTGTTGTGAATACTTTCCAGACAAATGTCGATTGAACTTTCAGATTCAATTGACATTTGATCAATTTTCCAGATTTATATATATATATATATATTTTTTTTTTTTTTTTTTTTCCCATATGATTTATTACAAGACTTTTGTGCAACACTCATACAAAGTAGCAGCACATTTCATTTGTGGCATTTCAAAAACCCCAGTAAAATTTTATTGTACTATATTCAGAGAACAATTTTGTAATAAAAAAAATTAAGAATTAAAAGCTCATCTTTTCATCTTCCTATATTAAATAATGCAAAATGGAATTAGGCTACAATTAGCTGTGCCGAGAAGTGTGAGCTGCACCAGTTATGCTCTGCAAGTGACTTTACATCTGAATGACCTCATTATGTTCTTGCCTTTGCCATCATTAGGATATACTGCAGGTTACTTTTTTTACCTTTTAACCACAATTAGACCACACTACATAGATCACTTATACATAATGGGCTTTTTTGTATGTTGCTTTACTAAACAAAATAGTTTACAGCTGACGCGCATTAATGACCCTCAGTGAAGAAGAGTTCACTAGTTTGGATTATAAAATATAAATTCATTCTTGCTTTTTTTTTTGCTCAGTGTAATAACTCAAAGGTGTGTTGTCTCCGTCCCACAGCTTGTAAATCCTGTATCTACTTTATAGTTCCTCTGACACTGCTGCAAATTTACAAGGAGATTGGACTTGTGAGAGCAGAGGACTATCTTCTTCTGGCAGCTTTGTTTCCTACTCGTCCCACAGGAAGCCATTACTGTGAACTCGCTCTAGTTATAGGGAGAGTCCTGATATGAATGAAGCTCCCTTTGCTGGGAAGCACCACAGTGAAATATAGTTGGGGTGGTCTCTGAAGGTAAAGGCCTGGTTTTAAAATTCATTGTTTTTATCCCCTAAGGAGCCTGCTGATTTACATTGTCTGTCTGCATAATTACTACATGGCTTCGAGGTACAGTAAGGCTAACTCAGGCATAAAGTAAGCGTTTAAACAAACAACCAGAGAAAATCTAGGAAATCTGATGATAGGCTGGATTATGGAATAAATTGTTCTCAGTTTGTGCAAACAACCCAAACTAACAGATCTAACAATGGCCCGTCGATTCCCATCACTGGCGTTCACCAGTCTAATTTTTCCAAGTAAAGTGGATGGAGACGTTGGTTGTTGATGTAAACAGAGGTTGTCTTTACTGTGAAAACATTTGAGTTTGAGAGTTTTACCAAATGAGAGACGGCAGGCTCAAATCGTGGCAGTGGCAGCTATAGCAGCACTTCTGGTGTCGGCTGCCGTGGCTGCCATGACCTGCCAGTGGCACAGGCTGCCACAGGCGGCAGGCCGTGGCAGCAGCTTCTAGCTTCTGTGACTTTTTTCTGTGACAAATGGCTTTTGTGTCAGACTGAATATGAATTATGTCTTTTTTAGCCCCAAAAATACCTGAAATACATACATCCGTCACTGATTCGATACATACATCCGTCACTGATTCGGTGCATATGCTACCAGGAAAAGAAATATTGTCCAATTAGAATTTTTTTAAAATCCCACTTTTATTACCTACAGTAAGGTAAAAAAAAGGTTTTATGCACTTTGTCTCTTCCTATAAAATGTGTTATTACTGATGAACGCCATTTTTATGAATTAGAAAAAGGTAGGTACAAAAGCCCCACCCCTTCACATGTGGTATCATTGAAAAGCCCTAAATGTCCTCCAGATACCAAAATGAATTAATTCAGTAGAATGCAGGGGCTGGGAGATATTCAAGTTTAGAAATCTCCTCTACAGAGGACAAAAATGAACTGGTAGTCAGGAGGATACGCTGCAGCTTCTGTGTCATATTGAATATGAATTACTTTATTTAGAAAAGAAAAAATATTTTTTTAAAAGCCAAGACTGTTGCCAAGTGTTTGTGGGACAATTTCCTTGTGCATTACGGCATTCCGGAAAAGTTGCACAGTAATCAGGGCTCAGATTTTCACCAACCATTCGAGAGCTCTGCAAAATGGCCAACATCCACAAAATAAGAACCATCCAAGAGGAAATCCCATTGAACGCTTTCATTGAACACTGCTGGACATGGTGGGAACATTAACTGAAAAGGAAAAAAAACTCACTGGAGAGACTTTGTAAAACTGCTAGTGCATGCCTACAACTGCATGTTACAGGATACTCACCACATGAGCCGATGTTTGGATGCCAACTTAGCCTTTGGACTGCCATTAAGTAAGGATGGATTCACCTCCCACACACAATATGTGCAGAAGTTAAAGCTACAAATTGCCCAGTAGAAACTCAACAAATGTGATGCAACGTATCAAGACCTGACTCGACCAAAAAGTTACTGCATCAGAACTGGACTTTGGAGACAGTTTTGGTGAGGAACATGTGAATAAGAGGGAAACACAAGCTCATGGATAAGTGGGAGTCACCTGACCTAGTCTCTTTCTTCAGTTCCTGCCAGGATATCAGTTCTGTGTTCATCCAAACATGCACAGGTTTCACACTAAGTAAAATATACAGATATTGACATTTTGTACATGCAACTCTTCATATTGTAACAGTGACATCTTTCCCAAATATCATTGCTTCTCTCAGAATAAGAATTATTTTCTGTATTCCTGCTAACATCCCATGTTTTCATGCACAAAAGTTGCTTGTAAACGTCTTCCAGACAGCAGATTTACAGAATATTTACAGCTGTTGTCTTGTCCAACCATGACGTTTTTGACGAGCTCATCAATTAAACATGCACAACTTCTGTTCTCCAACCAGTGAGGACGCTGCAGTCTGAGCAGTGTGTTATTTATTGTTCTGAAGAAGATAAAGGGAAGGTCAGTTTGAACAAATGAGGCTACTCTGAAATGTAGATACAATGTTCAAAAGCTGACCTTCAACAGTAATCTGACTTAATGAGGCTAATAAAGCCCTCTGATATCCCCACTGTCTCAGGCTGCTCTCTGCCCTGCTAATCACATAATCACTAAACATTTTCTCATTTTTTGACAATAAGGCTGATAGACGTACAGGTGACTTATCTTTGCTCTGACTGTCTAATGCTATCGGTGGCTGGCAGCAGGTTTAATCATTCTCTTATGGATAAAGCTACTGGAACATTATCCAACACTGCACATTTTGCAGAAAAGGAAATGTTATTAAAAAGCTGCAAAGCTGGTATATTGTGAAAATTGGAAAGAGGAGCTCTCGGTTTCAATCTCTGAGGGCTACATATCTCGGCTTACAATGAGAAAAGGTATGTGATCAAAGCTAAAACTCCAATAACCTCCAAAACTCTGCAAGCCAGGAAGCTCATATATCATAGTGCAAACAGAACCTGCACAGAGAACCGAAAGGTAAATGACCTGAGCACGCAGAACATAATTGCATTTTAACAGGAAACAATAACATCTAATCGTCCTTGAATGCAGTCAGACAATTTTGTTATTTCTGCGTATGAATGGAGGTGAGTTTTCACTGGAACTCTTTCACAGGATGTGAAAAGCTTGAAATCCTTCATGGCTCAGAGAAAATGTGTAAATAGCAGTTCTGACTTACAAGAGTTCAAAGGAAAAAGAGAAACTGCAAAATACACAGAGCAAACCTTGTTTTAATGTTCTTACAGAACTCAGCTTTCAAAGAAAATGATTACCCAGAAGACACTTGGACTCATGTTTTAAAAACTGAGCTTCCACTGGTAACTGTTTATATTTGGGTCAAATAAGGTGAGGACGTATAATTACTCAGTTGCTACCCTTTGTTCAGCCTCTATGGCGTCTGTGGTGCTCGTGTTTCCTCTCTTGTTTCTGAAGACAATTGCTAAAAGCACTTTGGCCGATAATTTAAAGAAACACAGCATAATAAAAGTGCTGTGAAGAATGAGTTGCAAATTAGTTGTTGCACCAAAATGTTTGAGAACAAAGTGATAACCTAGACAAATATAATAGACTGTTTATAACTGTATGAATGAGGAAAAAACTGAACCAAACTCACTTGTTAAAACATAATTTCATTGTAATATGCAGGTCTATTTACCACCTGATTACAGAAGAGCTCATAAACAGCATGGAAGTAAAATATTTCAAAAAGCAACACGTCATATGCCAATGTAAAAAAAAAAAAAAACAGATGCAAAAGAAAATTATTGACATCCGTCTGTCTGGAACAGGTTGGAAATGATTTCTGCTACTTTGGGATTTCAGCAAACCACTGTGGGCGCTGTGCTTCACAAACGTTAAAAACAAATAGAGACTGGGCAAAAATGGCACCCATAGCAGAATTTCAAAAATGAACACAAACAGCCATCTTACATTTCCCAGAAAATCTTGTGAGAAACCACATTTTTTGAAGAAAATATTGTTTGCTAATGAAGAAAAAAACTGTAATAGTAATAATAAAGTCATAACAAAATGAGCAATTATAAATTGAAATGTTCTGGCATCAGTGCGCTGTCCAGAATTTGTTTACCAAGCCAGCTTTCGGTGAAGCAGAGGGAGGCAGATATGCAGATTGTCAAATTTATTGTGCTGACAAAGAGCAGTTCATCCATTTTGTTCGCCAGGGTTCGGACGCTTGCCAGGATAAATGGGAGCAAATAGCACAGTCCTTACTGGCAGACCTCGAGCAGGTGTGCTGAAGCGCACCCGAAATTTACCAGAGGGCTTCTTGTCCCCTCTGGTAAAGTCCACAGAAAGCTGCTGCATTTCCAACCATTATCTCAGAAAAACTCTCTGCACTGGTGAAAACCAGCTCAGATTACTGCAGGGTTTCCTCCTGTGTATTATAGGCCTGGCAGCCGGCCGTGCTTCAGTAGCCCCACCGCCAGGCTGAACCTTTCTCATGTTTTTAAGGGGGTAAAAAAAAAAAAATCGCTATTTTTTTTGTTTTGTTTACAGAAACAGCATATATTTATAAAAAAAAAAAAGAAGAAAAAGACAAAATGATACAAAACTAAAAGTAACATTTGGCTACAGTGAGGAGCTGGGGGTCATAAATTTGAGCATGGGAAGCGCCAAGCGTCTAATGCCCACTGGATAGAGGCACCAACCTCCTCTCATATTGGCAGGATAAGAGGGACAAGACACATAATAGATGGATGGAAAACATATTTCTTTGACTCGGCTGCACAAATTACATTTCTGCCTTACAATGGAAGCATGTATTCTGTTGTGTTATCTGTACTCGGTACAGTTTCTAACAAAAGTTCCCACGAACGGAGCACTACAGTGCAACATGGCACAATTACACACAGTAAACTCGACTTAAATTTTCAGATACAAACACAGTCAAATTGTAAACAGAAGCTACTGATTGTAGAAACAGCATTTAGACAGAGAAGACATATCAATTAGCAACTCATGTGAACAAAAATATTAAAAATATAATGTTTCACAGAATTCTTCCACTAATCACGTTCATTGTGCTGCTGCTTTGTTCGGCCTCTACTTATGGTCAGACATGATTGTTGCCATTCATCATTTTCCACCTGCCTCTGCAAAGCTGGGCAGCAGAATTACAAAACCTGAGTGGGAAACGGAAAATCACAGTGATTGAGCATCAGGGGAAGCACATGTCAGACCCGCATGGGCCTGAAATGACACAAGCCCCTTGCTTTGTCCTGTCACGTTAAAGTGGTAAGTGACCTTCAGAATGGAAACACTACAACATTACTGCTGTGATTTGACAGACTGATGGTGAATACTGACAGATGAGCACTGAGGCCCTGAGGCCTTCACAAGCACTCAGATCATTAAGGTGTGACCACCAACAGCATTTTGGTTGCCATAAAAGCTTTGATGAATTTGTTACACTGTGACATGTAGAGACTAGAGGCCGGTCCTCTAACGGTTGGTCAGGTTTGGTAGTGGGTTCTCAGGGTCACAATAATGGATTGTTTCGCAACACATCCATCAATATTGGTAACATGAACACTTTATAGAGCAAATTAAAATTAACTTCAGTTTCCAGCTGGTCACCTTCAGCTGCGGACAGTCGAAATGCAGAGACGACTCGTCAGACAGGGCACAGCACAACCCACCGGCAGTGTAGCGATTTGGGTTTTTCTGTGTCTTTTGAGTCTCCCGTGTTGATTGTTCCCAGGTGTGTCTCGTTCCCTGATTACCCTCTGTGTATTTAATGTCACCTGTGTTTCTGTGTCTTTGTCGGGTTCTTGTCTACCGTCTTGTCAGTCATCTAGTCTCGTCTAACATTGTCCTTTGTCCATCAGTTGTGAGAGAGTGCCGAAGTGGCTGGTGGAGAAAATACCAGCCCACTAAAACTTTTCACAAGTTGTAGTTTTTCTTTTTTTGCATGTAGCATGTCCCTTGATAACAATCAATATAAAGCATATGATTTGTTCAAGTGGACGCAAAGAAACTGCTAGAAATGTATGTTCACTGTTTTATGGAATAGACTGTCTATGCAAGAATATAATTATGCCCATGGGGAGACCACATATTCCTGTAAAAAATAAATAAATAAAAAAAGCTCAAAGTAACAGCTTAAAATAAGTCTTGTAGTAATGTTGAGCACTTCCACCTTGTGGCTAAGATTCACAAATGCAAAAAATTAATAAATGCACAGGACGAGATCCACATATCTTGATTTACAAGCTGCTTTTGGCTTCTTCGCTGCATTTATTTGTGAATTTTGAGACTCCCCTGATGTCTCAAAATTCAGTCTTTTTTTAATAAATGGTCTATCTGATTGGATGATCAGCAACCAATCAGATAGCTTCCTTGTTTCAGCCAATCATATGAACGGACCTCCACATTGGGGTAACCTATTTTTCAGCCTTAATTGTGCAGCTATCATCACAGGCTAGCCATCTTCACAACACCTAACTCCTGTATCAGAGCTCTAGTGAGTAAGTTATGCTACCGAGCTATGCTAGCACTTCTACATGCTAATAGCATCAGGCTAGCGCCTTTCTACATAGTTGAATTTATTTCAGATAATAATAGGCTTTGTATATTATGAATTCTTATAAAGGCCAGGTCCTTAAATGATAAATTATAATAGCAGTGTAATATTTCACTTATGTCACGCTTTTCAGAAACACAAAGTGATGTTTTTATTTTACTTATCCTACAAGCCTGAAGATGCTATCTGCTAACATATGCTACTCCCTGCACTCTCTCCGTCCTTCTCCTCCCCGGGAAACATAATATAAAAAGTTCTGATAAACACAGGTAGTTCAGGGGTGTGTACAACACGCAGAGGCGCCAGCGGCTTACTGGAAATGGGCGGTGTGGAGAATTATCCGTTCTCCACGCTGAGTTCTTGATGTCTGTGCACTCTTTTGTTTTCTTCTTACTCTTGTGCAGTGCAAAGATTTATGTACATAGACTGGCGCAGTGACAAAACCAGAAAAGTTCTGGTGCGCTCCAAACGCTGGTGAAAATCCTGGCAGCTGCGGCGGAGTAAAATGTAGAAGTTGTGGTACTACGTATCGTCTGGGAGTTTCGCTTTGATTAATCCTTGTTCCACAAAAAGGTGACTGGTTTCCTTCAGGAACACCGTGTGCAACCACTTTATGTTGTGCAATCTAATAATTGTACTTTAGGTTAGAAGGACACAAGATCAGAGCTAAGAAGCTCCTAGAGGACGTAGTTTTCTTGTTGCATTTTAGATCAGCCAAGCATGTGTCCTTTGCTGAATACACAGAAGTTGCATCAGTCTTCCTGATATTTTAACAGCTTCTGCCCGGTGCTTGCAATGGACAGAGAGGAAGCTATTTTTAATGCGTCTCATCCTAAAAGGTCACTAAGACCTTAAAAGGCACAAGTGAAACCTTGTTATATGAGAGGGGTTTTTTTTCCCCACATTATCTTTAGGAATTATGAACACTTCTCCACAGAGAAGGGCACTCTGTAGATTTTCTCCAAGACGTGGGATATCAGGCATGAAATAGAGCTGCTGTTCCTGGATGTGGCTCTAATGTTTTATTATTGTCAACCACAGAGGACTTCCACATGGCCTGATTAGGGTTACCATGTCACAGATGACATCGAAAAGAAGATTGTACTATTTCTGTACTGCTTGTCCTGGGAGTTGTGCTGTGTAATACAGAAAAAAGTCAAACAACTTTCTCCCTTGGGATTGAGTGAAATCAAATCTAAATGTAAGATCTGGGATTTCTTACACTCCTGCAGAACCATCCAGAATGTCATTCCCTCCAAGACCTTTTATCCCACAATATAAGCAAACAGAAGACTTTAAATTTCAATTGGTGTTGAAGTAGACAAGAAATTTTAAACCCCTTCCTACCTGGATTTAAGCATAATTATAAAAAATGCTTTGGCCCTTAAAAAATGAAAAATAATGTGATATTGTTCATTTCAAACAGCACATCCAAGAAATAGAATAGCATAACTCGCCTACTAATAAAATATTAGGCTAATCAAGTTTGAGTCTCAGGATGTGCATGTAATCCGTGCCGCGGTAAACTTCAGAGATCAACCTGCGACAGCCAAAGCACCGAGACACCGCCGATGTTGTGATTGGTGCGCGCTCCCGGCTTTGTTCCAGTTTAATACATCAACCATAAACCCCTCTGTTAGGAACGACTCTGCTCTTCCAGTGAAATGCTCAGCGTGGGTCAACAATAAAAAATTAAGCACTTTTTTATGAAAACAAAAACAAGGAAGACGTAACTTTGCAGGGGGGCAAATAAAGCCTGGTGGGCTGCCAGACTTAATCCACCTGCAGTGGTGGATTAAATCAGTAAACCCCCACTTATTACTTATAGTCCTCATACTTATTAATACATGCCGGAACTGAACATTTTGACTCATTTACTTGTACCTTTGCCATAACTGAACTTGGACTATAAAATCACTGTGAGAAAAAAAAAATGGCGGATTCACAAAACTGAGTAGTCAGAAGTTCATGACCTTGTTTAGCAGTTCCACAGCAATGCAGTGATGTCACAGTCAAGAAAAACGGTATAGCGAATAGAGAAAAATGAACAAACTGAAAAAATATAACCCAAAAAGAATATAAAGATATCTATGCAGCACTGAGAGAGAATACATTTAAACATTTTTGCACTCTTAGACATTTATATGCAAACATTTATTCAAGAACTACAAAGTGAATTTTGCATGACATGTCCAATTCGAGCTCGAGTCAACTTAGGCCTTTTCACACTGAGGTTAGGTTTTGCTAAGACACATAGCAAAACCTAACTTGGATGGTGATTTGAACTAAAACCAAAGCATGGAACAAGACAGGAACCAAGCAATAACGAAACAGAGACGAGACATTAGAAAATTTGAGACAAAAGACGGAGTCGAACAGAAACTGTCTTAAAGAACATGACCGGAAGAGAACTTCATAAATGCAGAGCACAATAACCAGGATGAGAAATTAAACTATGAAATAATGCTGGATGAAAATCAGAGACACAAGACAGGACAGGACAAGGAAAGCAGAACAAGCAGGCAACTGAAACAAGAACTCTAAAGTAAATTAAACATGAACAAAATTTGCAGATGTGCAGAAAATTACTTGAAGATAAAGTAAATGGAGGACAACAGGAGAACAGACGAGATTAATACAGCAGACTATGAACACAAGACACTACAAGACTGAATAATGGTACACAAAACACCCAGACAGCATGACAATATTCAGGAAAGTAAACTATGCAAACTAAAAAAAGAAAAAACAATTATTTCTACTTACAGTTAGACAGGTGAGGTACTGCTTTTGGTTCTCCAGTTACTGTTCTTGTTTTAGTGTTTCTTTTTGGTTTGTTTGCCATGTGTGACGGTGCTCAGTGAAGCACGTGGCCTGTTTTATAACAGAAACCCACTTATTTTATTTTCAGAATGAAGTTGCTTGTCTTGAACTTCTTCAAAAGATCTTCTTGCTTGATGCTGTCCCAGAATACGGCACAGTACCGACGTGTGAGACGGTGAATAATTCAAAGGTCATTTGCAGTGAATAATTCTCAGTTTTCTGCTTTGTATGAAAACATTGCTGTTGCTGCTTCTGGTCCCAGTCTCTGTGCATGATGTCAAACTAATTTACATGCTGCATTTTAAAAATGCGTGACTCTGGTGTTGTTTGTGCAGGAGAACTGATGGTTGGTGTGAGAGTGGTTTGATGATTTTTAACACTGTTTTTAGTTCAACATGCACACTCAGCCAAAATCCAAAATCACTGAAAGGCAACACCCATGTCACATTTGCAAAACCTACTCAAGTCATTTCTTCTTGATGCTAAATTAGGTGGATAACATTGGAAACAAAATGTTGTCAAGAAATTAGGAGAAAAAAAGAAGATAAGACAGAATCTTGGAAGGAAATGTTTCTATACAGCATGTAACAACTGAAATAAAAATGGCGGAAAAGTCCCGCTAGGCTGATGGTTACAGTGATCCACTACAGTTTATTTTACTGCATTATTAATTCACAACAATAAGTGTGGACAGCCTGAAAGGTTCCAGCTTTCAGTTACAGTTTTTCTCTTGTATTCATGCATTATTTGTGAATTTTAAAAGCAATGCATTTATTCAGCTGCCATAAACCTATTGTGTGGTTCTTAGTGTCCCTTTTTTAATGTGATGAGTTATCCAAGTGTTGTATTTTATGCTCGGTAGACCCAGAACTGCTGCCTGATGCAGTCAAAGGCAAAGAACAGTGAGCGTTTTATGGCTCTAGATCAGATTTAAAATGCTTTTTAGAGCTGAACATCACGTTGCCTCACCGTAGTTTATAACAACGATTCTACTGAAACAATTTAGATTGTTCATATCCAACCCAGAAATGTTCACAGGTGTTTTTTTTCCCAAGTCAGATCTGACAAGAGACTTGTCTTTGCGGTGAAAGACAAGTCTCTTATGTATCACCGAAATCCAGAATAAAGGCTGCAATGACTGAAATAAAAACGTCCGTATTAAATCCATGACATCTAGGTCACTAAGTTAAGATTCCAAACCAAATTCCAATTTTTTTTTCTTTAGCACTAATTTATTAAATAAACACATAATAATGACCTTTCATTCTTTACACCCACCCACAGACATGAACTTAACTCTGCCATGAACCGTTTCTGTGGGTGCACACTTATAGAGTGGAGAAAACCCAGCGGAGGTTGAACTTCCTGTGACAACTTAAGAAGAACTAAGAAGGATAACCTGCCGCAGGAGCTGCTGCTCATCTTGCAGCCTGTGAGTCATTGCAGTCACAGTAAGGGCTCGGTAGATGGTACAAAACTACAAATCACTAAAACAAGTGGTTTTAGTGCTTCACAACTTATTTTAAGCATTCCTTTTGGCACTAGTGACCTGTTTTTCATAACAATCTAATGGGAAGTGGGCAGAGAGAAGGGGGTGACGACATGCAGCAAAGGAACCAAGGAGTAGATATCGGGATGGCCGCGTTGAGCTCTGCAGCCTCTGGCTGCAGGGCGCCCACTCTAACCAGTGAACCACATGACGCCCCAAGTGCCTCTCAATTTTGATGGGAAAGTTACAATTCTCCTGAATTGTAACTTTTTACTTCTACAGCCTCAGATTAGTCGATAATCTGACTGAAAGATAATTGATACTCATCATCTTCATCCAGAATTTCAGGAAATGTAGAAATTGAATTACTTAGAAATAACTTATTTACACTAACTTAATCCTATTGCTGCAGCAAGGTCTCTGTGAAATAAACTAATCAATCTGACAACCACAAAACAAGTTATTAACAGAGAGAGTATCTACAGAGAGAGACCATCTGTTTCTGCAACATGTGCTCATAGAGTCTCATAATGTAAATGTCTTTGGTGTCAGAATTTGCAGAAATTTTGAGCCATTAGATTTCCAAACCAAACTGAAGTCTAAAGCTGCTCTTTTCTCTCATGGTCAATCCTGTCGATTGTCTTGATGTCGATCACATCTTTCTTTTTATTTTATTACTGGTAAATCTACCATCTGACAGAAGGAGGACATATGTAGCAATATGCTATCCTACAGCTACGGCATAGATATTACAGTGAATAAACAAATGTTCAGTTAGAAACATCTCAACATTAACAGTACGAGACATTAGGAGCGGATTTACAGGGAGGGAGAATGTAGAACAATCAGACGATTTCAAGGACGGCTCCAGTTTTTAGTAAGGTCGTGACTGTGGTGTACTAATGCTTCCCTCAGCATATGGGACACCTTCACAGTTTATAGGAGAAGCCCTGAGGGAGAAAGCCAGCTTGGGTCGACCACTCTGTGGGCTTCAGGGAGGCCTGCGCCCTTCATTTCTAGACAGCCTGCCCTTTTTAAAATACAATTACAGAGTGTGAGTGGCAGCCTCACCATGTCTGTCCCATCACCACTTGCACATTCGCAAACCCATTTGGTTTGTCTATGGCAATGACCTCAAAGTCAATTCATGAACCTTATTCATTCGTTAGAAATTTTTGGGGCATCATTTTTTGAAGCAATGAAAACTAAGATACAAATGGAGGTTAGTTTTTTTTTAGGTTACATGGGCAGATCAGAAAAAGGTTAAACTATTTGACCACAATGACAAGAAGTATGTAAGGCGCCAAAGGGTTTTGTTCCAAATGTGGTAGAATCATGGTGTGGGGCTGTTTCAGTAGTGTTCTCATGAGATGTTTGTTGTATGCATGGACCATATTGGTAGTTCTTTTATGGAAAAAACACAAACTTACAAAGATCACAGGGGATGCAGGGAGCCAGAGCAGAACAAAAACAGGAACCAAGAACAAAAAGCAAGTTGAAAATCAAATGGCAAGTAACCAAGATGAGATTTAACAGAATGAACCAGCAAGGAGTGTGAGCAGTGAGGTTGAATGCTGGGAAAAAAGACCTGGGCTGATGAGCTAACGGGTTGCAGGCTGAGGACAGAGACAGAACGGCACAGCAGGTCAGGGAGAGTCCACAAGAGACAGGAGAATTAATCTAACACTAAAGAGTAACTAGAGCTAAGAAACACAATTAAACTAGAGTCACAGGGAATAACAAGAAACAAACATGACTAGAAACACTAAGAAGGACTGAACTAAAGAAAAGCAGAAACAAGACTGGTTTAACCAAAGAGACTATCGAACCGAATAATCAAACTAGAATGAAATAATCAAAACTCCAAATCAACCCAAGATCCTAACAGTTGTAGTATTTACTGCCTTGAACAAAATGGGTGGCATAAAGAATCGGTTGCCTCCTTTTCCTCTGTTCAGCAGCCAGTTAAAACTTTAGACACAGCTGTGTGTCCTACCAGACAGGACACCCAGCTGACACAGGCGGTAGAAAACTGGACCCGTGAGCGGAGGATTCAGCCCTCGACGCAGCTGTCACAGGTTTGAGTCCCTGCAAAATGATCTCTGCCGCATGTTCTTCTCCCTTTCTCAAAAACTACTTCCTTGTCATTTCACTTTCAAATACAGGCCAGTAGAGCCAAAAAGATTGTTAAATAAATAAATTAAGCGGCGGCCGTAGGTGGCCTCCTTAGTATGCAATCTCATACTTAGTGCATTTTTCCATTTGGAGAACAGCTGCAACGTACACAACAGTTACTATACAGGCGAGCAACTCCTGAGCATCAGTCAGTTCTCCCTGAGCATCTCTGATTGTCACCTATTCAGATAGTTTTACCTGGTCAGACACATGGTGGCTCTGTGGCATATGTGTCAAACTTAAATCTGGCGTAGATTTTCATGTGGCCCCGCTAGACTCCAGAGGGATGCATAAATACAGCTTTCAAGATCACAGCTGTGTGCATTATTTTATCAAATCAAAGCTGTTTTGTATCTGTATACTGTCAAACTACATCGATCAGTTCCTACAGTTTTTTTTCTGGAAATTCACTCAAAATTGACAGATCCTCTGGTTTTCTTGTGAGTTTATTGCATCATCCCTAACGATATGTCTTACTTCTACAACACTGCTGCCTTAGCCTTACTTGATGTCAAGTTGTTGTGTGAGATCGATGTGGCCCAAGATGAGTTTGACAGCCCTCACTAAAGATTCAGATATACTCATTGGGCTACGCCACCGAGGACTGTCTACTCCATTCTCACCTGGCAAAGGTGAAGTATTAACTCCTTTCGAAAAGCCTTTTTCCTTTTGAAAATGTATTAGTTCCTTTTGAAGCATTAGCATAAAAGCCTGTTGTGTGCCTTGAAACTATTCCGATTCTGCGAACATAAGTGGTCAAATCTTTATCAATTAATTTAATATTGAGCCATCTGCTCATTATGATATCTTTTAGATGTTGATTTAAAATGTTTTACCACTTTGAAATGTCTGAGTCTGCTGTTTAAAGCATGGAGTGATTACTTCACGACTTCAGCTGGTATATTTTGCAAAAAAAATAAGGAAAAAAAAAAACCAAAACATTCTCAAAAATTATTTTTCTTCTTTTTTCTGTGCTCAAGTGACTTATTCATACTTTCCACGTGACATGTCACGAATTTACCTGGAAAATACAGTTCAAAGAGACTGATTTGTTTTTGGAAAAAGCTGTGAGATTAAAGTTGAAGGTTATAACTTTGATCTGGAAAATGTTCATTTTTTAAAGAATAATGAGAATATTTTAAGTGAAAAATGCTTAGCTTTTTCCTCCTTTTTTTACATGCATCATTTCTTCCACATTTAACAAAGGTGTCAATTTTGAAACATACAAATGAAGTGCAGAAACAGTTGAACCTAAGAAAATCTGATAAGTGCTGTTTTCTTCTTATTTGGCTGCGTGTTAAAAAAAAAATCTTTTGAAAACATAGTGGCAGAACTCTGCTGGTCACTGCTGGACCTTCCACATTTATCTTCAGGCCTACTTGAAAACCACTTTCATCCTTTAAGTCTGATAACAGACAGTCTAGTAAAAGGATGGGACAATTTGTGCTCCTGCTGTTCTTCCAGCTCTTCGGGAGCTCTGCTCTACACAGGCTGGCCTTAAGAACTGGGCCCAGCATGGTCTGAACGTGGACTGGGCCATCAGTATCATTATGTAACAAACCCCACAGACAATGCCTGAAAAGAGACAGCAGGTGTAAGGCCCTCTGCTGCATACCTGGAACACACAATGCGTGACGCAGTAAGAGGAGGGTGGATGAATAGAAGAATGACACAAAACTCTGAACTAAAAGGCAAAAGGCTGTTGGAGCCATGTTAGAGCCTGGAAGATGATGTGGAGAACACGTCGCTGTATGACGACACCTGCTGAATGTTGACATCAAAGCAACTACTTTTGTACCAGTTGTGCAGTGAAAAACATTTTAAGTTGCACAGGGTTACATTGTAGATAAAGGTGTTATTTTTGGATTTACAGTCACATACTTAGATATTAAAAAAAAACATACACAGAAATACAGTCTACATGCAAACTGGCCCTCAAAAACAGCAGATCTAATCCGTTTTTTTTTCTTTCTTTTTACAAATTATACTAAATAATAAAGACAGAAGAGTAAAGCCTACCAGTGTGATCCATGGGAGGAGGAGGATGGAGAGGTTCAGGTGTTGGGTCTGAGACTTCCAGAGGAGGAGGAGGTGAATGATGTTTGTTTAATTTCTACTCTTTTTGGCAAAGTTTCTTCGAGATTTAACTGTTTAATCCTCCAGCAGTCTTAGCGCAACACTCTGGAAAAGTGCAGCAGATGTCAAGGTCGGCCAACAGAGTGACCAGTTAGCTCTTCAGTTTGGAAACCACACAAAAAAACAACACATTTTCACTCCCTGCTCGTCATATATGGACGCTTGGTCTGGTTCTCTGATTAGAAGGGATCAGAAAATGTCACAGAACAAAATCCACTCTGATTGGCTGCTGTTAGGCTCACTGATTTTAAGTTGAATGTCCATTCATGGCATTTTTCATAGACATCTGCAAAAACAATTTATTTCCATATGGCTTTTTTGTTCTCTGGGAAATTATTTTTGATGATAAATACAGGAACAACCATAAAAATCAAAACATCAACAATAGTGATAGCAATATTAATAGTAAAATAATATTCAGTGCAAAGTAGCCTACAAATTCTATGATGGGGGTCGGGGAGGCACCTGGCTAATGGGCAGGGAGGGGCGCTGGTCCGAAAAAGTTTGAGAAACACTGTTCTAATCAGTATGTTGTTCTGTCTCCTAAAGCCACAGCTGTGTACAGTAAAGAGCTTCTGTCTTTCCTCAGCTCATGGTTTTAGAGGTTTTAGAGGACGACGATCAGCTGTGTCCTGCAGAAGAGCAGACAATAAGCAAACCTCATCAGTTTCCTCCTGAGGCTAAACAACACAGCAGCTCCGTGCACCGCTGCTCATAACAGTCTGGTCATGTAGCAACAACAGAAATTTGTTCACAGCAGCTGATGGGGCTCTCTACATCATGGATGTAAGGAAATGTCCTTTCTGTACACTTGGATGGTGTGATGACAAAAAGAAATCATCTCCATAGACAGTATGAGGCTGATATTTCACTATTCATTCAGTCAAGCTCTGGCTGAATGAACAGTTTGTACAGGTTTCAAAGGCAGGGCTGTTTGTGTGCTTGAGTGTGACCGGAGCTAAGCTTTCAGTACAAGAGAAAAATAAATTAAACGTAGCCCTGAAAAATATATTTTACAGAATTTCACTATGATAACTTATACAGTATTGATATATTGAAAGGGCACAAAGCTTATTTTAAATATAAGAAGCTCTAATAAATATAATAAACAAATAAATACTTATTTATAAAATTCAGGAAGATGCAACCCTTTTTTAACTGCTTGTCTTAAAGAAGCTTGACTTCTATAGAATCAGATATTTGCTGTGGAAGCCTGAAAATAACATGTACAATGTAAACTTTTGATATTAGACCAGTGCACTGATGTGTCAAAGGACAATTTAATGGACAGATGAAGTGAAAGCAACATGTGATGTTGCATAATGATGGACTCCTGCTGGATCACTAATGGACACAGGAATCACTGGCAGTCAGTCCTCAGCAGGGTGTAAGTGGGGTGCTGTCAAGTCAGAATAAAAGGGTTTTATGTAGGAATATGAAGTGAAAACCAACTTCAAACTAGCTGAAACTTCCTTGAAGATATCTTTTTCCCCTCAGGAAAACATATGCAGAGGTCATAAGACAGCAACCACATGCCTCCAGAAAAGAAAAACAGATTTGTTCTCTGCCTTATTTCAGTCCCTTTAAGGACTCGTGGTTCTGTCTCATTATTATTCAATAGCTGATCAAACAAATTGAATGATCAGCTTGTTTTAGAGAAAGCTGATCTTAAAACAGAAACCCACAGAATAGATAAACAAGAACCATAGGTGTTATTTTTGTTAAATTAAAAGTCAGTGTAGGAGGTGGAGACCAGACCCTGGGGTCAAAACCATTTATGAGCTCATTCATAAATGCTAGCACAAAGGTTACATTTTTAAAATTAAATATCTATAGCACACGCATTAGCTAGGACAGGATCAGGCTGACTCAGACCTACAGCAGAGAGAAAGATCCAAATGAGAACTGCAACGAAAAGGCCCAGCAGAATTAGAGAAACGGTAAACAACCAGAAACTTGAGTCTGGACATCACTGACCACTGATCTTTGGTTGGGTCATATATGGCATCCTCTGAACGACATAAAAACAGTCCATCAGTACACAGTTTCTGCTATCACTTGTGAAAAATAAACATACTAAGTGTTAGCGTTTTTGAGCATACTTGAAGCCATCAGTGTATTTAAAGTTGGTTGAGAAGAATGAGCCTCAACCAAGCTCTGCTGTTACGCGGAAGAGGGGCTCCTCGTGCTGTTTTGTTTTTAGCGTTTTTTTGTTTTTCTATTTTTTTTTTATATGGACTAATGGAGCAGTATATTCTCCAAACATGGGATGCATATGCCATCTATGTGTGAAATGAACATGAGAAAAACTGTGCCACTAGCATTGCTGTGGCTAATCCTGTCTAGTCGTGCCACCCAGTGCTTATTGTAGGTGTCGGCTCAGCTGGCATAGGGCCGAGCTGCAGCGTTTTCGGCAGAACGGAGTGCCATCTTCACAGGATCTACTGGAGGATGTGCCAGGGGAACGAACTATCGTTACCACTGCCAGTGTGATGGATTGAAATTTGGTTATTTACCATTCAGAGGAACCTTTACTCCTTTTGATGTGAAGAGGTTGTATGCTTTGCCACCAGTTTGGGCTGAAGATGTTAATGTCTAGTCTGATTTGTCTGATGCAGTGGTCAGATTCAACCAGCAGGGGGAGTCTAGCGCTTGCTCCAGCTGTAGAGAAGAGCACCGGAAGTTCCTCCTTAGATAATAATAATCGGTGGAGCAGAAGCTCCGTGTCCGGCTCTTTTATTAAAATATTCCCCTTCTTCGGGGCCTTTACTAGGAATTACTAGCTTAATTATGCTAGCTTAATGTTAGCTTTAACTTTAAATCACATGTTTAAATTTTATACAAAATTAACATTGTTTTAAATAGGCCCCAATTTAGATTAAAATTACATTCATGATTTAATCAATATAATCTCATCACTACAATATTTTTCTTTAAACAAGACCACCATGATTCGATTAAAATGGTTTAAATTGTAGTTTTCTATATTAAATTACAGCCCTACTCAGTGTTTCAGCCTCCCTCTATGCACAGAGGACCGTAAAATTGGCTCTCTGACACCAGAGTTTCTTTCCTGTGTTCAGATTAGCTTTTCGGGTAGGGCCATAAAACTCTCTTCACTCAAAAGGAAACCAACCCTTCTTTGATTTAAAACAGGCTTTTACGGGGTTGTAAATTATTAGGGGAAACATGATCAGCTAGAAACTCTTCACTCTCCCTCTAGTTAGGCAAAAGACATTCCCCCTCATTTACATACATTAGAAAGGTGAACACGCCTTCTTATAAAGCTGCTTGAGGTCTCCCTCATGCGTCCCAGTAAATTTGTCGTCATGTTCTTTCTGTCTTTGTCTTTGCACATTAAGACGTTGTGTGACAGACTTTATTAAATGCAGCGCAGCCACAATGTGTCCACTGAGCTGCGCAGGTCACTGTGAACCTGAAATGATAGGATATGATTCATGTACACTAATATTATTCCGCTATTACACAGCTTCAATCTCACATAGTATCGCTACCAACATCTATTTAGCAAGGTTTAGTAATAAAGAGTGTTATTAAACTAGAATATTTTAAAGTAAAGGGACAAAAAAGCCTAAAAAACAACGTATTTTGTCCTAATTGACTGCCCTTTTATTCTTGCGGTTCTGTTTCCCTCACAACCCAAGTTTTGCAAGCTCTGCAGACTTTCCCCAACTATTGCAAAGTGGTGCAGACTGGATCCCAGTGGGAGTCCAATTCTGGATAAAGTCTGGCAAAATATGCAGTTATGTCTTCTGCTGAGGAATGAATTAAAGAAAGGTGCTGCCGGTACCAAATACGTTTCTGCAAAGATGTAAACCATAAGACATTTCTCTCAGTACAAACTAAAGAAAAAGGAGACACACTAATTTTTCAATCAAAGCTTAAAAATGTGAAAAATGGTACATTAGCTGGTTTAAAAAGACAAATAACTATTTCTCACAATTTGTAAACAAACCAAGAAATATGTCAGTGTTTACTGAAGTTGTGGAAATGATGTCATTGCTGTTAACTACAGATATCGACAGTCTATAAATTAATTGCATTCGTGTTGCCAACTTTAATGAAGTGAGTTGCTTTCTCGCCCACAAGCTAAGCAAACACTATTGAGTTCTGCTTACAGTGTCAGAAGCCATTAATTTACTGCCAGTTTTGTATTGAATGTGTTATCAGACACCTGGCAAGTGAAGGAGGGAAGATGAAATAAGCCCCGTTAATAGTGTTTCATAAAAGAAGTCACACTGCAGTCCTGTTTGTTGTTGTTGTCAGACCAGAAATCTTAGAAATGAATGTGTTCTTCCGCATTCTGTGGGGGCGTTTGCACCTGTGCCTGAGTTTGATCTACAGAGCCTCTATTAGTGCACCGTGATGCAGAACTGCTTTGAGTATTGGATAATTTTCTGTTTTCTGACAAGGAAGCTCATTGTCTGGTAACATTTGGCTGCTATAAACAACAAGCGTGGTATCAGCTTTCACAGCCACATGCACTCTTTTCATTCATTATGAGTAGAAGCAAAAGGGAGATAGTTATTCACATGAGTGATCTGCAATAATCTACATGCTGCATTTGATACTGTTCCTTGTTTATTTATGCAAAGCATTTATGTTTTGTTTTAACTCAGCAGGCTTCACAGATTAGGCTCCAATCAGAGAAGGTGGTTAATTAACAGCCTTTTCATGGATGAACAACCTTTTTCTCCCGGATTTTTTTTTCTGGCACTTCAAAGGATTTTCAACTCAGGAGACTGGATTTCTACCAGCCAACTATTCAATTAGTTTGAAAAGCTGAGAAACAAAAATCTACAGTATAAAACCATTTTGTTCTATAACATTAGGAACATGCAATATTCTCTGGTGAGTATTCGTTTTGCCATGTTCGTTTGTGAGGTTCAGAGGAGAATTCGTTTTGCAGCAGCCCAATGTTTAGTTGTGTTTATTTATATTGTTTGATGCCAGTCAATGTACAGGATGAATTATATCCTCTGAGAAATTAGAGTTATGCAAATAAGCAGGATCTTTTGAACAGTTTCAGATACTGGTTCACACAGGAACACATAGGGCACAACATTTCCTATGTGCAAACACTTATCAGTTTCAAACATTTTTCAGTTTTTTTTATGTTTGTGTGATGATTTTTCTGTTTTTTGTTGTTAGTTGGATTCATCAGGCCAACAAGCATCTTGCAATGCAGTTGACATCTTTGCTATCAGCTATGTCAAGTGATTAATTTACACACATTGGCAGAGTTGGTAGCAAGAAAGTCCTGGGAATTGACCTCTGGGCGTCTTTCTGTGTAGAGCTTGCATGTTCTCTCCAGGTTTTACAGCTACCTCCCACAATCCTAAAACATGACTGATCTCTATAAATTCTCCTAAGGTGTAAATGAGTGTGATTGTTTGCCTGGTCTGTCTCTGTGTTACCCTGCAATGGACTGGTGACCTGTCCAGGTTGGACCCTGCTTCTCGGTCGTTGACACCTCGCAGCCCCACGACGGATAAGCGTGTTGGGTAATGAAAGGAATGGTTTGCATTGCCAGTCAGGAGCTCAGTGTATTTGCCACTTGCATAAGTTGAGTTTTGAAATTTCATTAATGAAATGTGTGTCTGCCGGCAGTCGTACATAAACAGACTGAAACTGATTAGACAAGCCGTGGAGGGTACAGATTGCAGGAAAGAATAAAAAGCTAAACTTGTGCTACAATCTTTGCCTCACTTGGTTTCATCCATAAGTTTAGCTGGTAATTTTGGATATTTTAGGTTTTTTGTTTTTTATTTGGAACAACTGAAAAGCTTGAAGAGATTTGAATTATTTATTAGACAAAAATAAATGATTTGAGTAAGAGTGACTTAAATTTTTGTCATGTTGAACACACTTAATGAATTAAGTTATAAAAACTTAGTAAATTGAGTTGGACAAATTTAATGAAGTGATTTGGATGAGCATAATAAATTGAATGAGATTTCAAAGTGATCTTTGGGTCCATTTTTAGACCAAGACTTGTGACTGCTGATGAAAGAGGAAGACTGGCACCAGAAAAGGATTTGCTGCTTATAGACGATGATTGGGTCCGATGAGAAGTATCCACTAGAATGACTTTAGCTTTGGAGCTGCCGAGTTGGAGGAAGTTGTGATCCGTCGTAACGTTTTCTCCTCCAGACAAGTGGTGAGTTTTGATGAGGATGCTGGTGGTGAAGAAGGCAGGATTGCAGCTGTGGCATTTACATAAAGCTGTGTCTCATCGCCACGGCAGTAAGAGGAGACATTTGAGCAAGGGGAAGGAGGCAATCCATGCTGCTTTGCCGTTTGCGTGATTTGTTTTAAGAAATGCACTTACTGTTTTGCAGTTGTCAAAAATGATTTGAGAAATACACCTAAAGCCACTGCTGTAGGTATAAACCATATTAAGGCCTTTTTATCAAGAGCAAAATATCCTTAAACTTGATGTGTGTGAAGGCGACTGACCCAATACTTTTGGGAATGTAATGCATCTTACTTGGATGTCAAAACTTAAAGGCCAACTTAAGGGCAGAATTTAAATTGCCCTGGAAGGTTTAGCTGATGAGACAAAGTGGATTATTTTTGTGAAGACCTATGTCTAAACCACTTCACAAATGTCAGGGGCAGGAAAGTATGGTGCCAGGAGAAGAGCACATACTTCTAAGCCCGTTTGGTGCATCAGCTGCGTTATATCGGCTTAAAAAGATGTCCTTGTTAAGCTGCGGCTGTTCCACTTTGATAATTTGTTTAAACCAGAGGCTGTTCAGCACCATTATCAGTGGGTGCTTACAAGCCAGCAAGACAGCATCACAGATGCTGAGTGACAGCAGTAAAATTGCTCCGTCGCACTTTACACAAGCACATCAGATTGGCTCTGTTGCTGGCAAAGAGACCCTTCAACAGTGACCCATCCTCCCATCTCTGCACCTTACAAACAGGATAGCGTACAAACTGCCTGGGCTGAGTTGTGTCAAACTGACTTAAAGCTTTTTCCTAGCTTTATTTATTTATATTTAAAAAAAAAAAAAAACTTTCCATTAAACCTTGATTTTAAAAGCACTTTCCCTTGTTTAGCAGCTCAGCCAAAAATTTTGCACATTGCTACAAATCTTTCACTGCTTAACATTAGGCAGTAAACACAAACGTATTAGCTTCCTAATCAAATCCTTGTTGTGAAGAGGACTCTTCCAGTGTGAGGCCAAGCAGCAGCTTTGTCACCTGCACCCATACAGAAAAACAAAGGTGACAAAAGAAACAACAAGCAAAACCAGCAAAACAATAAGTGAGAACAAAAGAGTCAGCAACTCAGACTTCAGTCCCTGATACCACCACTGTGACGCCGAGAGAGAAAACAGGGAATGTAAGCTAGATGGATGGACTGATAGTGTACAATCACTACCAGTCCACAGCTAACTCACACATTGTGAACAGTGATTGTTATTGCTACCTGCCCCCCTGGCTGTGCTATCAGTTTTGGCAGGTCTGAATCGCTGCAAAAAAAAAAGAAAGTTGGGTTCGTCTCCAGGATGACAAACAAAATATGTGCCCAGTTTTTGTAACTTGGCTTTTCCTTGTTCTCTCTTTTTTTTCCTTTTCGTTTTGCTTTGATTATGCAAATATAAAGAGCCATGTTAAAAAATGCTCCACCTAGTTTGCAATCTGATGCCAAGTGACTGATGATTGATGATGTTGGTGCACGGCTGGTGACGAGCTTTACCCACAATACACTTGGAGACAGTGAACCACATGGAAACGTCAGTGTCATAAAGTCAAATGTAAGCGTGAAAATAAAGTCGGTCATGTAGCATAACATTTTATTCAATATTTTGGAAAACTAAAATCAGTCTGTCTTGTAAAGATTTTAGCAACCATGATTCCATCTTGACTAAGGCAGCCGATACGGCCCTCATCTGTAGTCGTCCAGATGTACTCAGGAGAGGGCCCCCTTCTACAGCTCTCCTCAGACGTGACAGAAACTTGGACCCCTTAAGTCCCATCCTGCCTCCCCTCCCGGTCCCCTCCAGGCCCAGGCCGGACCATGCCGTCCCCCCCAGAACCCCCCAAAGCCCTGCTCCTATATTAAGAAAATTGTGGACAAACAGTTAAAATTATTTTGTATTACAACATTCTGCACATAGTCCACATCTGAGACCCCTAGACATCCGTGTGCCACTCCCATAGACACGCTGCATCTCTGGTTTTGCTTTGTTTTTACGTTCCTTTATAAAGTCACTACGTAAAAAATATTCATATATGAAAATATACAGAATCACACAATATGTTTAACCAGTCAAAGAAAGTACATAATAGATACAGTGTAAACTAATTTGGCTCACAAAATCAGTATGAAATCAGCTAAAAAAATAGCTGAAATAAAAATACTTAAATACACAAATTAAACTGCTGTGGTTTAACAGAATATTAGTTTTACAAAATGTTTAAAAAAAACGTGTTTCTCCCTCCTATTTTCTTAAAACGCAAACATTATGTGCAACAGTAAGAATGTTTTTCTAATATCTTTAAAAGGAAATCTTCCTCTTAAAAATGCTGCAAAACCCTGCAAATAGTAAAAGCCTGGGCACACTTAAGCTCCTAATGATCTGGAACTTTGTTCATTTTTATTTCTTCCATCTGTCACAGACTTTTTAAATGAAGTAAGGACTGTCAGTGCTTTGATTTTTAGCTTCCGCGTCCCTCCTGTCACTCCCCCTCTCTGAAGCACCGTTTTCATTGCTTTATCAACAATGAACAAAGTTTGTTTCGTATTTTTCCTAAAGGAATTTCTCATTCGGGATGTGAAGTAATAAGCATCTTTATCTCTCACTTCCACTGATTTATTTAAATGTTTATGAGTTAGCAGACGTGATTAGCTGCACCCAGCTAACTTCTTCTATTGGCGCTTTTCCCCTTGGCAATTCGCGCACTAACCGGTTAATGTGCTGTTCAGCTCTACCCCAGTTAGTGAGCTTTTCCATTATATGCTCTAGTCCTCTCTATCCTCTGTATCCTTGCACCTACGGTCAACTGGGTGGTGACAAAACAGTCAGGAAATATCTTTCAACAACACCTGGCCCTGAGAACTGTGTTAAACTTCAAGTTATTTATTTATTTTCTGGGAAGACGTTGGTGTTTCAGACAGGTTTTTTTTTTTTGCCGTGACTGATTCTTTCCATTTGGAAAGAATGAATCATAGGTGTTGCTGCAAATGTACGTAACATTTGGCCCTTTTCCATCGGGTCTAGTGGACCCAGCTCCTCTCTACTTGGCCTGCTTTTTGAGCATTTCTCCTAGCCCTGTCCCTGCTTTTACTGACCCCACTGTTTTATTATCCCCATGGTGAGATAATGAAACATATTTCTAATACATGATATAGTCTATTCTTCTAAAATGGCTCGATATCAAGTCCTACGATGTGACGTAAACATACTGCTGTTCACTGATTGGCCGTGGTCACAAGTGGGAGCAAACAGAAGAAAATCAAACAGCGCCATATTTCAAACACATTTCAAATGCATTTAGGATATATTTATTGGCCAGACAATTTCTTTAATTTTGGGTGATCAGTGATCAAATCCCAGCCTGGGGTCTTTCTGCCTGGAGTTTGCATACCTGAGTTCTCTCTGGACACTCCGGCTTCCTCCCACAGTTCAAACGTTAAATGGTCTCTCTAAATTTTCCTTAGGTACGTGCGTGCGTGCGTGTGTGCGTGTGTGTGTGTGTGTGTGTGATTGTTTACTGTTGACCCATCCAGGGTGACCCCACCTCTCACCTGTTGAACCCTGGACAACGATACCAGCACCCCTCATGACCCCACTAGTGTATGATAATGGATGGATGGATGTGATTGTATTGAAATTATAACTTATTTCTTTGTAAGGTGCCTCAAGAGGAAATCGGTTGTGAATTGAGACTATGTAAATAAATTGTATTGAACTGAAGTAAATAAATTAGGACTAATGAAAGAAAAAGATAAATTAGAGAAACAAAAACAAGCTTTATTAGTTTCCTTTATTATGCTGCAGGTTTGACATCATGCACACCAAGGTTTAATGTTTTACCACCAATAACCATTGCTGTCTCAGGTCACAGTGAGAAACAGAAGGACCCAGCAACGAGAAAAAATGTTTGTGACATGGTGACAATAATAGATAAAAAAGCAAGGCAGATGCAGAAGAGAAAAGAAACATTGGATGTGAGACAATCTTTTCCTTTTTTCTTTCTTAGTTTTTTTTTTCCCTTCTTTTGATTTTTCTTTTTTTTTCTCCATGCGTTGAATTCGGTGGAAAAAATGTGGGGCTTCTGAAGCAATGACATGCATTGAGGGAAATTTTGAGCGTGTGTTTCTCACAAAAGTAAGGATGGGGGGCCCGGATGAGATCCTCTCTCTAACCACCACTTACTGGGTCAGTGAGCAGGGGGCGTCTTTCAGCTGCTCAGCTGTTGGAACAAGAGCGCCTCCCAGTGGACAGGTTTGTGTACTGCAGTTCCTAAAGACATGGAGCAACTCAGAAGACAAGGAGCTGCTTGAAAGATACATTTAGCACAGAATATGCCTGTATTGGTGTGTAAAACTGTTACTTTTTAAGGAACATGCGGCTCAGAGTACAATCCTGTTGTATTCAAGACAAATCCCAGTGTGTTGACCCAATAAGGATTTTTCTCAGACTCAGTGGGGTCTGGAGTCACAATGGCATCCACTTAGAGCTTTATGAAAGATTTCCAAAAATTACCCACTGTAAGCTCATCAGTTTTGTTTTATTTGAGACTAAATCTTTTTGAACCATCTGTATATATAATTGTAAAAGATTCCTAATTCTGTCATTTACAAAATTAACCAAATTATTATCTTTATTAACCTGTATTTCTTTATAAACTTCTAAGTCAACGTTCGCATATGGAAACAACCAAAGCTGTGTAATCGGATAAGACACGGCAGCAAAGACTCTCTTTCCCTGTTAACCAATTTCCCAGGCAGATTTGTCTGCTGCACATGAAAAACAGTCTATTTTAGCTTTTCCACTCTCCCAGCAAAGTCTCCATATTCTTACTGCTGGATTGTTCCCCTGCAAACTCGCCCAATAATCCAGCATAATTTGTCTTAAATATAAAAGAATCTCCTTCATTTCCACCTGGAGATGACTTTGGCAGAATCTCAAAGCTTGATTCTGAATTACTTCTAATTTACTAATCACTGTTTTCACAGCCTGCCTATAATCCCACCACTGATCTGATCAAGGCAACATAAATTTTTTTTAAATTAATTTTATTTGCTCCCCAATCTATTCCTGTTAAACACCTTGTTATATTTATATCTTTTTTACATTTCCCTTCAATATACTTTATATGATCGCCCCATAAAAGCTTGGAATCGAATATGATTCCTAAAAAAAACGAAATTTACTTACTTTTTCTATTTTTTTCCCCACACATTTTTAAATCAATTTCCTCAATTTTCTTCCTAATGAATACAACAGTCTTTGTTTTACCTTCTAAGAATTTAACTTTTGAAAAAAATATTGCTACCACTACTTCCCTATTAATTTGGAATTGCAGACTTCTGCCCAGATCCTTCCTGAAAATTAGATGTAGATATCAACTAGATTTACCTGGTTAAATAAAGGAAATAAAAATAATAATAAAATAAAAAAAAATGATTTTCTAATATCTGATTCCAAACACACAACTGGATCCATTTTACTCCTTCCTTTTCTGAATCCACTTTGACATTTAGACAGAAAGTCTTTCTACATAACATGTAATCCTTTCAGTGATCATTCTTTCCATAATCTTTCCTCAACATGAAGTAAGTCTAGTTGGTCTATAACTTGAAGGGTTTGTTGGATTCTTTCCAGGTTTAATAATTGCTTCTTTCCAATTAGAAGGTAATCTTCCTTCTTCCCAGATCTTGTTATATGAACCTAAAAGTTTTTCTTCAGCTTTATTCCCTAAGTGTTTTAACATAATACAGCATATATGATCTTTCCCTAGTGCTGTTAATTTTGATCTAAATATTGCTCTCTTCATCTCTTGCATAGAAAAAGAAACATCCATGACATTACCTGAAGTTGTTTCACCTTCTAAAATAAAATCGTTTGCCCTTCTTGTCTGTTCCCTCCTAAATTTCCCCTGTTCTGATAAATTATCTGAACTTTGGATCTTTGCAAATGTTCTTACCATAACTTCTACTTTCTCTTAATTTGTTACTGCTGTTCCTTTTTCACGTTTTAGAATCAGGTTTGTTCTCATGGCTATTTCCCCTCATTTTCTTAATCATCCCCCATACATTAGCAATAGGAGTTGTTCTGTATGCACATCTATTCTTGTTCCCCTCCCATCATTCATTCACACTAATTGATCATCTTCCAATAATTGTTCTATTACATCTCCATTTGCATCAGTTCCCTCTCCTCCCCATAAACTGCTATGGGCATTAAAATCTGCACACCAAATGACTTTATTTCTATTTTGTCCCTGAATTTCTTTTAATTTATCCAGCTCTAATCTTTCACACGGTTTGTAATAATTTATTATAATAAATGAATTTGCATTAATCCAAATCTCCACAATTAAAAACTCATTGTCTTTTCCTCTCTTAGCTGCTCTAAATGACAAATGTAAAAGGCTCATTCACCACCATCACCTTCAATCTGAACAAATCTAATAGCAGAATAATTTAATATTCTTGTATACAAATAACTTCTGGAGATTCTTCTAATGTATCAATAAACTGCTTTAAGTCCTGTTCATTTGATGTTAAACTTCTTGCATTCCATTGAAGAATCAAGACCACAGTGTAACTGTATACTTATATATAACATATATCCTATATATCAGTGGTCCCCAACCCCCGGGCCGTGGACCGGTACCGGTCCGTGGACCAATTGGAACCGGGCCGCGCAAGAAATAATTAAATATTTCCGTTTTATGTATTATTTGAGTCTGGAGGATCTTTTATTTTGAAAATCCTTTAACCGGATTCTCTCGGTTACTTGCGCGCCAACACTGAGCCTCAAGCAGCAAAATTTATAAAATACTCTGAAAGAAACTGGAAACTATTTTTTTGGGGATTTTGTGTCATTGTGTGTTAATTGTGTAACATTGTTGTTATTTATTCTTTTATTGTTCTTTAAACAAATAATAAGCCAGCTGATGGTCATTAATTCAAACTATACTTCTCACTACTCCAGTAGCCAAACCTAGCTCTGGTCTTATTACAAATTTATTAACTGTAAACGCATAGCGAGTGTTACACACAGCTTCACAAATTCCTCCTGGTTCGCATCTGCAGAGATCTGCGCTTGTTCATCGGGCAGTTGGATCTGTCTGATCCAAACCGATCCATTAAACTTTTCTATTTTTACCCTGTGCATACGAGGATTTTCCGTGATTTCACTTCCCCGAAACAGACAGATGTTATGTCTGCCGCACTTCTGAGCGCCGCTCTCCTTCTGGGTGCGGGAGGGTCACGTCTTCAGCTCCATTAGTTAAAGCCACAGCGTGAGTTAAGTTTAATTCTTTGCAGCGGCAGAGCCGCGTCCGCGTTGGTTGTGCAGCCGCAGCGAACTGCGCACGTTACGATCTAATTAACTTGTTCACCTTTATTTATTTCCTCAAGATAAACTGCCGGCTTCTCTGTTTAGACTATAAATGGATTCAGCATTACATTCTCTTTAGTTTTCTCTGCTCTGTATGTAATGGAGACTGAAATTAAACGCGCCATTTCTACCAAAGTTTTTGAATGGGCTTCCTAACCAGACGCTCCAAAGAGTCCGGTCCATAACTCTTCAACACGCCGCCAGCTTCCGGTCAGAAAGACGCATTTAGTCAGGAAGTCAGAAAGGATTCTTTTATTGATTGATTTTAGTTGCCTCTGCGATGAACTCTTTCCGTAAAGTCTATCATGTCCTCGCACGAGGGTGTTAATTATAACCTGTCAAATGACCGACAGGTTTTAAATTTTCCTGTCATTTAAAAAAATAACCAGCAGAGGGCGATGTTGTCACATAGAACAGAATGGAATGGGTCAAACACGTCACAGGGTCCGAGCTGCGTCACGTGTTCCCTCATGACGTAATTATTATAAGACTTAAAAGTATTTTTAGGCGTTTATAGCGTGCTGCACAGTTGGTAGAGCAGCAAGAAGGTTGTGGGTTCAATTCCCGGCCCGGACGCTTCTGCATGGAGTTTGCATGTTCTCCCTGTGCATGCGTGGGTTCTCTCCAGGTACTCTGGTTTCCTCCCACAGTCCAAAAACATGACTGTCAGGTTAATTGGGGTCCCTCCAAATTCTCCCTAGGTGTGAATCTGTGTGCATGGTTGTCTGTCTCTATGTTCCCCCTGGGATGTGCTGGCGATCTGCCCAGGGGCGTTAACCCGCTCGCCCCCGATGTTCAACTGGCGAACGATTCGGAGTAATGTTTCGTCCGAAACGTTACC
>NW_015114635.1:116510-118373 GCF_001443285.1 Poecilia latipinna
GTTAATTATAACCTGTCAAATGACCGACAGGTTTTAAATTTTCCTGTCATTTAAAAAAATAACCAGCAGAGGGCGATGTTGTCACATAGAACAGAATGGAATGGGTCAAACACGTCACAGTGTCCGAGCTGCGTCATGTGTTCCCTCATGACGTAATTATTATAAGAGATAAAAGTATTTTTAGGCCTTTATAACGTGCTGCACAGTTGGCGCAGTTGGTAGAGCTGTTGCCTTGCAGCAAGAAGGTTGTGGGTTCGATGCCCGGCCCGGACGCTTATGCATGGAGTTGGCATGTTCTCCCTGTGCATGCGTGGGTTTCCACCCACAGTCCAAAAACATGACTGTCAGGTTAATTGGGGTCCCTCTAAATTGTCAGGTGTGAATACGTGTGAATGGTTGTTTGTCCTGTCCATCTACAGTTCCCCCTGTGACAGATGTGGCGAACTGTCCAGGGTGTAAAATCCCGCTCGCCCCCGAGATTCAACCTGGCGAACGATTCGGAGTAACGTTTCGTCCGAAACGTTACCCCCTGTGGGGGCACCCCACGGGGGGACAGGGTGAAACTGAACTTGATGGATGAATGAATGTGGATGAATGTTTTACCTCGCATTCAAAAAATAACATTTTTCAAATAAAAATAATTACATTGTTTGTTTTTCATACAGTAAACTCCATTTCTGAAACATGAGTCCTGACACTAAGAAAAAACAAAATATGACTGTGGAATCAAAAATAAAATAATATGAATTGGGATTGGGATTATTGAAGCCATTCAACTCTGTATTTCTTTTATATTGATGTGCTGCAGCAATCTGATTGGTCTGCAGTTACATGCTCCACAGACCAACCAATGAGATGCTGGGATCACAGTGCCACACACCATAAACATAGCAGCAAGGTGTTATTTTTATTTATTTGTTTATTTTTTACACAGGTTCTCATGGGGATGACATTTAGGAGCAGCTAAATTACATCCCGAAAGCTCAAGTAATCTTTGAACTCTGACCCCAAACTCCTAGAGGAGCTGAAGCAGACTGACTGGATGCAGAGAAAGGAGAGAAAGTTCAAACCATTTTTTTCATGGATCATAACGGGCAAGGATCATCTCCCCAACTCCAACATCTCTCTGCTCATCTTTCTAAACATAACACACAGTTTAAAGAGGAACAGCAAAATCAAAGTAGGTGGATTAGCAAAGCTGCTAACGTCTGACTGGGTCATCCAGGAGAATTGTAGAATATCGGCTCTACTGCCTGGATATTGGGCTGGTAGCATGAGACGACAGTTATGAGACGGACAGAGAAACAGTCTTCAGTCAGAGGCTTCTTCAGTTCGCTGGTATACTGACCACTACTGGAGATCTTTCCTGCCCACAGCATCACCATCCACAGCTACTCTTTGGAGAACCTTGGATAATATGAGTTATGATTATATTTAATTCCTCTATGGCAGTGGTCTCCACTGGGGGGTTGCCCCGTCAGATAAGGCTTCTGCATGTTGGTGTTCCCACTAAAGCCTGAATATGCCCGATTCGGATTGTCTTGGCCCTTTTATCGCAGTCTGTGGAGTTTTCCCTGGCTGGGAACGAGAATACAACCTGATTGACAGGTAGCCAATCAGAAAGCGCGGTGACTTAAGAACAGAGGGGAATCCCAAACAGCTGACATATCGAGCAACTGAGAGTCCGGTGGATATCGGCGATATGTGGAAATGTTTATTATTAAATCTAAAGGTTATTATTATGTTTGTTCAGTTAAAAATGTTCAGTCACATCCAAATCATAGTGCAGCAAATAGAGCTGCTGATCCTGTCGTCTTTTATCCACCGTCTTTTCTTTTTGTTACGTCTTTTATCTCTTAAAAT